>NC_068363.1:19052090-19202090 GCF_020536995.1 Dreissena polymorpha
GTGGTGGTGATGATGTTGTTGATGATGATGTTCAACATTGTACTTGTTATCAGTTATTTATTATTCTTGTTCTTCATATACAATTCTTCGCTATATTTTTGTCGCCTCACAAGACCAACTTTCTGCGCCTGGCTAAACAAGGGTCCACACTGAAGATGCGAGTGGACAACATGCCTGCCGCCACCGTTGATATAGGTCATTAGTGTAGGGGAGATTGCCGCCACCGTTGATATAGGTCAGTAGTGTAGGGGAGATTGCCGCCACCGTTGATATAGGTCAGTAGTGTAGGGGAGATTGCCGTCACCGTTGATATAGGTCAGTAGTTTAGGGGAGATTGCCGCCACCGTTGATATAGGTCAGTAGTTTAGGGGAGATTGCCGCCACCGTTGATATAGGTCAGTAGTGTAGGGGAGATTGCCACCACCGTTGATATAGGTCAGTAGTGTAGGGAAGATTGCCGCCACCGTTGATATAGGTCAGTAGTTTAGGGGAGATTGCCGCCACCGTTGATATAGGTCAGTAGTGTAGGGGAGATTGCCACCACCGTTGATATAGGTCAGTAGTGTAGGGAAGATTGCCGCCACCGTTGATATAGGTCAGTAGTGTAGGGGAGATTGCCGCCACCGTTGATATAGGTCAGTAGTTTAGGGGAGATTGCCGCCACCGTTGATATAGGTCAGTAGTGTAGGGGAGATTGCCGCCACCGTTGATATAGGTCAGTAGTGGTGGGGAGATTGCCGCCACCGTTGATATAGGTCAGTAGTGGTGGGGAGATTGCCACCACCGTTGATATAGGTCAGTAGTGTAGGGGAGATTGCCACTACCGTTGATATAGGTCAGTAGTGTAGGGTATATACACGAAAGAAATATCATAGCAAGTTAAGGTTGTAAACACATACATTATATAATAATATTGTAATAAAGATTTTGTGACATAAAAATTACAACAGCAGCAATTAGCAAAATAGAAAACTGCTTTGAAATAAAAATTTAGATGTCCGTTTTGGCCTAAAATAGTGCGCGATTGCCAAATTAAAGGGAAGTGACTCTCGGATTCTAGATTGTTTGGTCGCCCAATCAGAAAACATCTTCTCGGATTCTATTTCCCAGAACACTCTTAGAAAACTTACCCGACCTGAAATGATTTCACATAATCTAAAACATTCATATATGTACTGGCAATTACCGACCGTTTTGTGAATGGTAATAAATCTAAACATACGTCATTTATTGACAAAAAAATATTCATTTGAAAAAACAACCCGTGTACATATTTATTCAGATACATACATTACACAATAAGCTTATTTATGCTACACACATGCACCTTAAGCAATATAGAAAACTTTGTTTCGTATTACGATCTTGCGCGACCACCTGCACCATACCTACGGTTAATTGAAGGAAATCGACATCATACTAATAGCCTAAATACATTATTAGCTGGTTGGATGCGTATGTATGTCAAGTGTTGTCAATAAATGCAGTTATAAAACAATTGCATTTTGTTATTATTAAAAAAATACATATATAGGCTTAAATGTTAGAAATAATTATCTTCCTTGAATGATAACATTATGTTATATTAAAATACTTGTTTGGCCAATTGTATTTGTTTTGTTTGTATGGTATGACGTTAAAATTACAAATTGAATCAGTAAGCAGGAAAATACACACTAAATAAGCTGCAATTTTTTTCGATATGTCGATGTTCGAGATCGTACATTAAGGTTTTTCTAAAAACTTCGTATAGTTTTAACATGTGCGTGCGTGTTATTAAATATCGATTTCGTAACTATCTTTTAAAGGGATCTTTTCACGCTTTGGTAAATTGACAAAATTGAAAAAAGTTGTTTCAGATTCGTAAGTTTTCGTTTTAGTTATGATATTTGTGAGGAAACAGTAATACTGAACATTAACCATGCTCTAATATAGCCATTATATGCGTCTTTTGACGATTTAAAACCTAAAAATTATAAAGCGTTGCAACGCGAAACGATTGAATAATTTGGAGAGTTCTGTTTTTGTCGTTAAATTTTGTAAAACTACGAAGATTGCTTATATAAGGTATAAAATACGTCAAGAATGTGTACTCGGCGGAATAGCTCAGTAGGCTAAAGCGTTTTTACTTCAGGACTCTAACAGGACTCCAAGGGTCACTGGTTCGAAACCTGCTCCGGGCAATTTTCTTTTCCTTTTTTTAATTTTTTTCTTGATTTTTTACTGGAGCTTTTACGATCCAATGTTTACATTTATCAATATAAAGCATTTAATGAATAAGTTAAAAAATGCCAAAATCTGTGAAAAGGCCCCTTTAACATTCTCGTATTTAATACGTTAAGAAAACGTATAGGCCTCAGAGCGGCACAAGGGAACCACAGAGCGTCGCAAGGGCACCCTAGTTAATTGTGCCTTGTTCTGTAAAAATTAGGCAAAATGCATGTGCGTAAAGTGTCGTCTCAGATTAGCCTGTACACTCCGCACAGGCTAATCAGGTACGACACTTTCCGCTGAAATGGTATTTTTCTTTTTTAGGAAGTCCCTTTTTACCGAAAATCTAGTTTAAGCGGAAAGTTTCGTCCCTGATTGTTCGGACTGCACAGACTAATCTGGGACGACACTTTCGCACATGCATTATGCCCAGTTTTCTCAGAACACGGCTCAATTAGTTTAAGAAAGTAGTTTCTGCTCCACCACGAGCACCTGATCCAGTCATGCCAGATCTTTTTTTGTTGTTATAGAAGCGGGCGTGGCTTCATCCCCTACCCCGATGGTGTTAGGCGCATCGGAGGGCTGTACAGGTTTCTTGGATGAGATTAGTAAAACAGAGTACAATCGCAAACTTTGAAATACATTATCCGGCTAAATAACAAAATCATTAATTTAATAATTGCATTTTACAGCATTTAATATTCATGTTAATGAAGCATAAATTCATTGAAATAATTATTTGCTGTTTGTCTTTCAGCTGGAGTTCTTCCGCTGTGTACCTGAGGACTTCTTTCTCGACTACGAGGGTTCCGTATGAAAGGAGTAGTAGACCACCGTGTCCATGGCAACAACCCGAAGAAATGCGCATGCGTGATGTTGTGATTGACTGTTGTGCAACATGCAAACTATTTATCATCTTTTTCAATTATTGTAATGTCTGTTCAGTTTTTTGTGGAATAATATTACAAACATATGTACAATATGGTAGTTATGTGTCATTAAAACTATATAACAACAGGTCTTGGGGAATAGTTCTTTAATATTCCCATTACATACTCACAGAAGTTTAACAAAAGGCATATTTAAATGTGCGTGCGCTCCTCAGTTTTAAAATTCAACTTTCTGTATTATTTTACTTGTATAAAATTTCGTTAGATTTCTTTTTTAAAGTTTTTACATGAAAATTCCGATTCACGTGTGTATAAATCTGTCTCATATTTCGGTAATTCACATATTATGTATGTGAAGGTTTATTTATATAAGCCCAACATAAAAACGTAAAGGAAAATCAACATATATTTATGTAAATATTAGTTGATATTATTCATATCAATGATATATTTTTTAAGTTTATAACGTAGTGTTACTACCGGTAAATACGCACGAATGCTCTAATAACTAAATGTGCTTAATTAATTGTAAACGCATGCGCATTTGTAATATTTTTTTTTTTAATTCCATTTAATGACAATTCATGAAAATATATCTGGTATGTCGTTGTCAACGTAATTTCATATTGTCTTAATAAAAACTGAAAGATAATTACAATAGATTATATCATTTATCTTCAAATAAAAAAATATTTGGACCTTTTTGACGATGCGAACAGCATCGTCCAAAGTATCATAACCGTAGAATTTTTTTTCACAATGGCGACCTATGTAAAAGACCGAGCCAGTCCGATTGAGATAACTCGATTTTTCAGTTACTTCCCTTTTGCATTCGCCACTGCGTAGGAGATTGCTCGTCATTGATAACATTCTCCTAGCAGAGTTGTCGTTCGTGTTTCAACATTCAACAATGGCCGCCCCCGTGAGAGTCTCGATCCAAAACTTTCTTACTGCATAAATTGGCTTGTTTCGCTATTTAGAAGCTGTCATTTAGGATATATGAATTATTTATTCACTAAATCTCCGCTTATGACAACAATAGTTGTATAATAGAATTCGAAGGATATATACTCGATGTGAATGAAGGACTTTCTTGATCGTAACAGCTTGACACGGCAAAACTGGCATACTGGTATTTTTAGTTATCAATATAAGTCACATTGTGCTTTATAAATTGTATTCGAGCATTTTGCGACTTATTGAATGACTATGATACCCGATATCAACATTTCATCGGGGATTTGCAGATCACCAAGCTGTCCTGAAATTCAACATTGATTTCAAACTCTTTACTGGTTTGTACTCTTTCTTAGTGTTAGTACTTTTTATCATTTTAAAGTTAAATGAACTGTGTCACAGTAAAAGAGACATTAAGGCGATTGTGGCCAGTTTGGATCTAGATAAGCCTGCAGTCGCTTGAAAGCTGTTTGCTTAATAATTTAATTTGATACTGCATTGACTGCGCTTTTCCTGTAACCTGGCTCAAATAATAGAATTGTCATTAATCAAATTATTTATTTCGAACATTAATCTATTGTTTTTCTTGTCCCTCGGGATCAATGACTCCAGCACTTTCCTGTTGAGAATTGAATACTGCTAAAGGCGATGCTAGGGGGCGTGAGAGATGTTGCACCTTCCAGTATCGCTCGATTGTTCATTGTCGGCTCGGGTACTACGTACATGTATCCCGGGTACTCTTAAGTATACTTACATGTATCCCGGTTACGGTAAATATACTAAAATGTACCCGGGAAATTTAACCCTAAATCCGTCGTTGTCGACTATTTTTTTGTAATAATTATATATACACATTCAGGGCTTAACACTAACTTTTTTTCAACAAGCCCGTTCGGGCTAGTAAATGCAGAACCTACTAGCCCTGACCAATCTTTCATGTGCCCTGACCCAAGTATTATAAAAACCTTTATATTTATCATTCAACTTGTATTTTCTTGTGCTTGAAGATGCGCAATTATGATGAAATCATTCTTATTAGCTTGCCTTACTAATGCTATTGAATTCAATATTCATCTATTTAAGACATCTATTTGTAATCTTCACGCCATTTCTGGAGAAATTTTCTTGACTTTTTATTTCCTCATACTTTCTCTTACTTTCCTCCTTCCCTTTTCTTTTCGTATCCGAGGAACCCCCATCCCCACCCGTAAAGCCAAACTTAAACAACGACATGAACGTTAAAACCTTTTTTTACATAGATTGCCGGGTTACCGTCTTACAAGAAATGGTAAGTGAATCTTAGCAAAATAACGTGTTACGGTAGTTGTAACAATTGTACAGGATTAACTCTCTACTAAAAGCCGGGATCGACCATTAATATAAGTTTTGCTAATTGAATTGCGTAAAAAATATTGTCAAAACACTTCTAATCTAAATAAAGTCTCTATCTTCCTCTTAATGGATTTATTAACCGTCTAAAGGATTGACTAACCTTTCCATAATGACAACAAATTAAAATTATTTAACATTGATAAATAACTATTAATTTTATAGTTACTTTGTGTAAATGTCGAGTTTTATACCTTCATCATTCCGGACGATCCTGGGCGATCCCGGCTTTTAGTTTCAAACGTATTTTCATTTAGAAAACACGTCACTTCGAGGAAACCAATCAAAAACCGTGTCTAGCGGCATTCCGTTTAAAAATAGGTACTGACGTGTTTTACCAGGAAAACCGCCGGGGATTTTCTGAATTGTCGGCCTGTTTTTGATTGCAATCAGGGGGTTCCGAATCTATTTCGAGATACGATCCGTTTGTTGTCTCCGAACTCACTCTGGGATTTAATTGTCATCTGATCGTACTGTATTACGATTTTTGCATCTTTGAAAAGCTTATTTAAAACGCAGTTTATTGATATAGAACATATAATCCCGCCCAAAATACACACGACCGGTCGGGCATGTTCCTGGGACATTGGCTAGCCCGGACCAAGGTACGGGCAGTGAATGTCGTTCGGACGTGCCTTAGTGTTAAGCCCTGCACATTTATGTCAATTTTCTGTAGAATGGCCTCTAAATTATCGGAACACATACTCAAAAAGCATGTTGATGCAGTGTTTTTTGAAGAGAAGTGTGTTTAAGATAATAGGTTGCGTGTTTATGACATCGGATTTTTGGCGCGAATACAACTCGCGTACAGTCTAATATGGACCGAGTACAATTACGTTTATTTACCATAGCTGGGGTACATGTAAGTATACTTAGAGTACCCAGGGTACATGTAAGTATACTTAAGAGTACCCGGGGTACATGTAAGTAGTACCAGAGCCGACAATGTCCAATCGAGCTCCATTATCCCTCATGAACCGACTCAAAAAACCGAGTCGGCAATATTTGACTTAATTTTTTGTTTGGTGGCTCTCGAGGGATCGAAAATTTCAGAATCTTCCTAAAAGCCTCACGGATTTGATCCCCAGAAGCGACATTGAAAACTAGCATACTTTGTTATTTAAAAGGCTGCTAAACCTGATATACAAAGATAATGTGAATTTTCTCTCACATGATGTTCATCAGCCATATTATATAAAAACTTACAGCAGTAGAAAACAACTGGACAATAGTTAATGAACGCATCTTTCATTTGTCTTTGATTTTGACATGGCCCAGATGTGTGACTGGACTTTACCAGCACTCTTGTAACAGAGCTAAAGTTTAAATGTACCATTGAAGATCACCTAAATCCAGATTTGCTATTATAGACGTGTGGAAAGTTTTAAAGGTGTGACAACTAAGCAAACATTGGTCATTAGCCAGAGGCCACAGCTGATCTATGACTGTATTAAAACAAGAAAAATCAGTGCCTGATTTAGATTTTCTTAGATAGTTCAATAAAAACTAATTTCATAAGCCTGGTAACAGTTTAACGGTAATGCTACCAATGTGTCACACCAGGGCCTTGAATTTGAAATCTAGGATATGCATGGTCATTTCTTCATGAAATCAGGACACAAAATTGTATTTTAAGTCCTTAATTGACCTGGCTATAGTTCTCATATTATTATAAGCTCAATCAGTATATTTATATAATTATTTATGCTTTGTGTATTGTAAACATATACACAATCATGCAGTTACATGATAGCAATAAATAATATCAAAGCTACCCATTCTATAAAGGTCATTGACAAAGCCTATGGTCAAAATGTGAACACATTGAGTGTAATCGCCCTCTCATGCCAGCAAAAACAACACGTTGACAGGTTGCCATTTTTGACAGTTCTACTTTCACTTTCATTTTGTGATATCAAACTATTAACAATAATGTGGCTGAGAAAAATATCGCCATTGCTTTTTATGCACCCGGTAGGGTGGCCTATATCAGTTGAACTGTCAGTCAGTCAGTCAGTCAGTGTGTCAGTCTGTCTGTCGGTCCGAAAACTTTAATGGCCATAACTTTTTTAATATTGAACATAGCAACTTGATATTTGGCATACATGTGCATCTCATAGAGCTGCACATTTTCAGTTGAAAAAGGTGAAGGTGAAGGTCATCCTTCAAGGTCAAATGTCAAATATAAAGCGTCTGTCTGTCTGTCCAAAAACTTTAACATTAGCCATAACTTTTTCAATATTGGTGTGCATGCGTATCTCATAGAGCTGCACATATTGATTGGTGAAAGGTCAAGGTCATCCTTCAAGGTCAAGGTCAAAGGTCAAATTTTGCAATATTGAAGATAGCAACTCCATATTCGGCATGCATGTGTATGTCATGGAGCTGCACATTTTGAGTGGTGAAAGGTCAAGGTCATCCTTCAAGGTCAAAGGTAAAATATATGGCTTCAAAGCTGCGCAGCAGTGGGCATTGTGTTTCACAAACACAGCTCTTGTTTAATATATTTTCTGCACATTTCTTCAAAAAACTTACATCAATACACGATTTTCTTCGTTAATTCAATCATTCCTGACAGACTTGTGTACATATTTCGCTTACATTTTGACGCGCGTAGGTAGGACCGCATTACCGCTTCCGAAATGTGTATTCATACTATTGCCTTCGAGGAACTTATCTGATGTTTGACGAAAAGGGCCGAAAATGTGCAAGTGTGGGTCAAGTTTCCCACAGGTACTACTTTCCCGTTCCCCGAATTTTTTTTCCTTACCTAAAATTTTTCGTACCCAATTTTTTTTCGTACCCAATTTTTTTTTATCCCCAATTTTTTGTTCGTACCCACATTTTTTTCGGTCCCAATTTTTTTGTTCCCAAATATTTTTTCGTACCCAAATTTATTTTCATACCCAAATTTTTTTCGCAAAATTTTTGTACCAATCTTTTTTTTTGTACCAACATACACAATTGTGGTGATTGTGGTGATGTAGATAAACTTAACTTGATGCTTTTATATCCATCCTCTCAAAAGCATCGTCACACCAGTATTGTCAGTACTTTGATTTTAAAAGGCGTTTGCGAGCGGCACCGATCTAACGATTACATGTACCTCGTTATGTTACCTCCCATTCTTGACAATGAGAGCAGTGAATTCGTTGCCGGAGGCCAATTTCCTGACCATATTGTATGAAATTTCACACACTTGTTTGCATGGTTTGGCTTAATGTACCAAGCATGCATGAAGTGTCGCCGTCCTTCCAATCAACATCTGTGACGTTAAAAATTACGTTCAAGTGACACATAAGAACGAAAGCGGCACGGCCATTTTGATGTAGAAGAAACACAGCCACCTCTCGGGTCCTCTCCTCGAAGTTAAAAGGTAGGAGAAGGATCGTTCAGACAGAAATAAAACAAAGGTCAGAAGACGCTGTAAAGCGTTTGCCGGCTAGTCTCATACGAGAAGAAAAAGTTAGAAAATAAATCACTGCTTTAGATGGATGAAACGGGTCAAAGCGCATAATACTTGTGCAACGCTTTCTACGTCAATGACGGACAACACTTGATATTTGATGGAGCTCTGTCTGAAGGGTCTCCCTTGGCTGGTAGATTGCAAGACCCCATGCCTGGTTATGGTCTAACTCAAGCTTTTGAGTGTCAGCCGTCCCGCTGCGAGGAGCCAGACGGATGATAAATTCGTCTGGGCAAGAAAGAACACCTACCACTCAAGGTTCGCCTAGTTCAAGATTGGCCAGCAAGGAACCACGATGCAATGGAAGCTCTATGGCTGTCTGGGGGCCTTGAGCGCACAGCCAGGAGGGAAGCTCTAGGGCTGTCTGGAAGGCATTGAGCGCACTGCCAGGAGGGAAGCTCTACGGCTGTCTGGAAGGCCTTAAGCGCACCGCCAGGAGGGAAGCTCTACGGCTGTCTTGGAGGCCTTGAGCGCACTGCCAGGAGGGAAGCTCTACGGCTGTCTGGGAGGCCTTGAGCGCACCTCCAGGAGGGAAGCTCTACGGCTGTCTGGGCGGCCTTGAGTGCACCGCCAGGAGGGAAGCTCTACGGCTGTCTGGAAGGCCTTAAGCGCACCGCCAGGAGGGAAGCTCTACGGCTGTCTTGGAGGCCTTGAGCGCACTGCCAGGAGGGAAGCTCTACGGCTGTCTGGGAGGCCTTGAGTGCACCGCCAGGAGGGAAGCTCTACGGCTGTCTGGGAGGCCTTGAGCGCACCGCCAGGAGGGAAGCTCTACGGCTGTCTGGGAGGCCTTGAGCGCACTGCCAGGAGGGAAGCTCTACGGCTGTCTGGGCGGCCTTGAGCGCACCTCCAGGAGGGAAGCTCTACGGCTGCCTCGGAGGCCTTGAGCGCACTGCCAGGAGGGAAGCTCGACGGCTGTCTGGAAGGCATTGAGCGCACTGCCAGGAGGGAAGCTCTACGGCTGTCTGGGAGGCCTTGAGCGCACTGGCAGGAGGGAAGCTCTACGGCTGTTTGGAAGGCCTTGAGCGCACTGCCAGGAGGGAAGCTCTACGGCTGTCTGGGAGGCCTTGAGCGCACTGCCAGGAGGGAAGCTCTACGGCTGTCTGGGAGGCCTTGAGCGCACTGCCAAGAGGGAAGCTCTACGGCTGTCTGGGCGCCTTGAGCGCACTGCCAGGAGGGAAGCTCTAAGGCTGTCTGGGAGGCCTTGAGCGCACTGCCAGGAGGGAAGCACTATGGCTGTCTGGGAGGCCTTGAGCGCACTGCCAGGAGGGAAGCTCTATGGCTGTCTGGGAGGCCTTGAGCGCACTGCCAGGAGCGAAGCACTATGGCTGTTTGGGAGGCCTTCAGCGCACTGCCAGGAGGGAAGCTCTACGGCATTCTGGGATGCCTTGAGCGCACTGCCAGGAGGGAAGCTCTACGGCTGTTTGGAAGGCCTTGAGCGCACTGCCAGGAGGGAAGCTCTACGGCTGTCTGGGAGGCCTTGAGCGCACTGCCAGGAGGGAAGCTCTACGGCTGTCTGGGAGGCCTTGAGCGCACTGCCAAGAGGGAAGCTCTACGGCTGTCTTGGCGCCTTGAGCGCACTGCCAGGAGGGAAGCTCTATGGCTGTCTGGGAGGCCTTGAGCGCACTGCCAGGAGCGAAGCACTATGGCTGTTTGGGAGGCCTTCAGCGCACTGCCAGGAGGGAAGCTCTACGGCATTCTGGGATGCCTTGAGCGCATAGCCACCTTTATAAAGAGAGAGAGCCAGTTTGTCTAACTGAGTGATCGAAAAAAAGAAGAAGAAGAAATTCTTCTTTCCAAAGTCTATTATGTTTGTGCGTTCATAGATACGTCTCTTTGTCTAAAGATGTCAGTGAGTGGTCAAGGGCGTGCACAGTTCAAGCAAAACAAGGAATGTACTATTTATTTGTGAAATTATATCACGTCGATATATTGACAATATTTAAAAAATAATAATTTCAAGTTGTAATATTTATTGATTAAAAAGTAAAACTACAAAACAGACAATGACCATCTTAAAGAAAGCAACTTTTGAATGTCGCTATAAACTACTCTCGACGCAGATGTTATCAATACAGTTAAACAAAATAAAATGGGAAAAAATAATTATGCATGTGTAATATCAAAAGATAGGCTTATTTAAATGCTTAAATTTTTACACTTTATCCTTAAGGTAATGCCATTTAAATTAGTCAATACAAATTTTCCTAGAAAACATTATCATTCTTATCGAAAATAAAATACTTCTCTTAGGGCCTTTGAAAAGAATTCGACATGTTTCATTCATGTTTTATACATCCTTCAGCAACAACAATATACAAGCGGTACAACAATTACAAAAAAAAAACGATGTTCTCTTTCAAATCTATTTAGTAATTAATAATTATAATTTATTCTTTATTAAAGTCTCTTCCAATATAATACCATTTTCACAAAGTTCAATGTAAATTAAAATCATAATCATAATATTGGTCATTCAATTTATGAATTAGAAGATACATTTTACTTTACAAAACTATCATTTTTACATTATAAAAGTTAGATCACCACCCGTAATATTATCTAAAAAATTCCATAAGATTTCCAATTTAAAAAAATGAAATTTGTATATTGTGACACTAGCGCGTAAGATTATAAATATCGTATAAGAGCCTTTATCAGCCATTGTCAGACCATGAGTGAACTGGTTAATGGTGATATTCTAATCTTGGATAAAATGTAACAATAACCTTTTAAAAACAAATTTCAATTTTGTACAATAAAACTATTATTTCTATTTAAAATCTCACTGTTCCATGACAATAAGATATCACTGATCATAATGCCAATTAGAAGTGCATATTTACACTATAGTGTGAGTATTTATCAATAGATGTGAGTATAAATCAACAGATTCACATACATGTATTTCCAACAGGGTCATCCAGCATTATTGAACATATGAACAATTTTGATTTAAACTTGGTTTTGGCCTCAATAATATTGCTGTGTTATATCTTACTTAAATATTTGACTCTAAGCAAACTTAATCTACACTCTGAAGTATGTAAGCCAATAGCTTGCCCTGTTAAATATTCATGTAAAATATCTATAACTCTTAAAAAAAATTACATTGGTAAAAACATGTTAAACACAATGATAAAATAACTAAATATGGTACATATATTTTGCATGTTCATCTAGTATAAGATAGCAGGATTTTGCAGCTTCTCTAACAATACTAAAATTGAAAATTGAGCTTGTTGTAATCACTTAAATTTTTAAACCAGTTATGTATCTGACTAGCTTTTCTAAAAAAAGAATCTCCAATTTCTGTATAAAAAGGACACTTGAGAATTACATGTTTTTCAATTTCCACACCATCATTTCATATTGGACAAATTCTATCATTTTCTGCGAGTCTCTCATAGCGACCAGTTTCAAGTCTTATTGGTGCCACACCACAACGCAATACACAGATAACATATATCTAATGCAAGGGAAAAGTGTATTACATAGTACATAGATAACATCGACGCACTATACAGATTACATATCTAATGCACGGGAAAAGTATATTACATAGTACATAGATAACATCGACTATTGAGATTTGCCAATCAATTGTTTTATAGCGCCATATGCATTTTTATCCAACACTTAATTCTGATCTAACAGAAAAATAAAGCCTTTAAGTTTCTCTGAAAGGACATTTTGTTCAGATGGCATGGTGTCTATTTCAAATTTAAACACAAAACAATTAAGACAAGAAAAAACGAATTTTAACAAAGTATGTGTGCAACAGAGTGGCAAACATCTATTAGCATTTATGGAAAATTAACTTACATCAACAAATGCTATGTGCATAATAATGATTAAATTATAATAGAAAGAAATAGCTCACAAACTTAGCATGAAGTAAATTTGGCGCCAAATTTAACAATCAGACAGTAAATAGCAATTGGTTATCTTACATATATTATACACAAATATATTAAGTAAGTAAGTAAGTTAATATTTTATTAAAGTGACATGTGAAAACATATATAGAAGTAACAACACATATATAGAAATAACAACAGACAATTACAAAAAGGCATGCACCCGGCCCAAACGGGCCTATGAGTCACATAATACATGATAAAACATTAAGCATGAAAACAGTAAGCGATTCAATGGTCAGTAACATAGTCAGTATATCAAGAATTATCGATATGGTCATATCACAAATTCAGAAGTCAATCATAATGCATGTAGTCTTCATTGTAATTAGGCAAAATGTCTGTGCTAAATTGTCATTAAGTAAAGTAAATGAGTATTTTCCTGCTAAATCACATTTTATAATATTTCATATGGCGCCAATAATAGCGGCATGTAAGTTCTGAATTCAATGAAGTTTCATTTGTACATAATTTGACTTAAATCAAAACTCATACTTCAAAGTACATGTAGTGATCAAAATATTCAACCTTGTACGAAAATTCAAACTACAAGAATGAAACATCAAAACAATATAATATTTATTGTAATATTTAAATTAAAGTGTATTCTTTATCGAGACGAAAGATCAAGATTTACACTTCAAGAAAATAAACAATATCAAGGTATTTAAGTATGCGACTGATGAATTCAGAACATAAAACAGTAACAAAACGCCACATGTATACTATACTAATGTTTTATACATATACATAACATGAATGAAGTGTAACAGCATGTAACGTTCAACGAATCTTATCAATGCTTTAATTAACATATTATGGCATCGACATTGATTACGATATGATTTTATAATTACAGTCATCATTCACAACAAAATTGGCTTATATTAACGGATAAACATTATAATTGCTTCATATATGGAATAAATTGCTTCTTCGTTTCAAGTATGAGGCTACTAAATACTTTGCTAATCCCCTGGGGTGATATTTTACAAGCTTAACAAATCTCATGTTCATAAATTCATCATTTGTGAGCATTTCACTATGGTAACATAGTCTTTTATCTTGGTATAAGGGACACTTCAATACAAACATCTTCAACCAAAGCAGTGTTACATAGTTTACAAGGTCTCTGTTCTGGAGCTTCACCAACATACCGCCCGGTTTCTATGCGGAGTGGCAGAATACTTCTGCACTAAAGAAGTAATACACTAAATACATAATTAAGAATCACTTTTTTAATATATATTAAATAAGTGAATACATTAGATATGTTACATATCATAACTACAATTACTCAGTTTCGTATCAAGTATAAATACAAGTAAATTTACACTAACTGTGTAAATACACAGTTTTATATCCAGTAGGCATAAATACAATTACACAAACAATTTAAATAAACAAATTAACAGATATAAAATCAAATAGTCGACGTTCTTTTTCAAAACTGTTCCCTAATTAACAATACATAAACAACATATTTAATACAAGAATAAACTATAGGACATAGTACATTGTACACGGATAGCATCATATAATAAAACTTTGCCGTTTTTTAGGAATTTAGGAAAAATCATTTAATTATAGCATTTGCAACACAAACTGCAATTTTTTAACAATCATCAATACAAATGTAATTATAAAATCAAGTTAAAGTTTCAAATCTATAATTTACCATCACCATGATCAAAATCCGGGATCCTTGATAGCAACTTCCACTCATCGAATCAGGCTGCATAACTGTGTTGTAAATAATTGCCCTTATGTCAGTTTTACACGTCTTAACTCATGAACATTTATAACGTTATTGAAATAAAAAAAAATAATTAACTAGAAGCTCGATTTATGATATTAATACATTTTTAGGTCAAAGTATATTACATGTCATTTTAGATCGACCGTTGTATCGTCATGAAGTTCGCATTACCCTGGCCATGCATGTGAAAACAATTCATGAAACATAAATACGGTATCCGGACAAACGGCACCCGGACAATCGGCCCCCTGTGTTTTTTTTTTGCATATCCGGACAGTCGGCACCCTGTAAATGTGCCGACCAGGACAATTGGCACCCGAATTAATTGTAAACCCGGACAATCGGCATCCGGTTAAAGGCGATCAGCACCTTGTTGAACTAATTAGTCTTACTCTTATCCGCTAACTGATTTGGTAAACTAGATGATTAATAAACATGTAATCCGTAACAAGGAAGCACAAGAAGGCCACCATCGCCCACCAATGCCGCCTTAACTCTTTCAGTGCAGGAACCGAATTTTGAAGGCCTTTGCAAACAGTTTGGATCCAGATGAGACGCCACAAAATGTGGCGTCTCATCAGGATCCAAACTGTTTGCTATTCTCATAGTATTCTTTAAAAAAAATCGAAGAAAATGCTAATTTTAGAAATTCAGCAGACGACATTTTAGCAAACGACAAATTTCCCAGCATGCAAAGGGTTAACAGACTGTGCGAGAAGCTTGAAAGCAAGGAGCTTCTAATACCGGAATTACTCGAATTGGGAAGTGTGTTCGCTTAGAGTAAGAGTCTGCTGCTTACAACTTCAAGCGATTTTATTTTTTAAACATGATAGTGACGTTATGCTTTGTTTTAAGGAAATTATATATCTTGTGCGTTTAATTGTGTTCGCTAAGCTCAATAGCCTGCTGCTGACGACTTTAGGCGATTTGCTTTATTTGTAATATTAATGGAGGAATGATATTTCTGCGTGGACTACACATGCCTTTAAATTTTGATAGATAGATGTACTACATGACAACAACATAAATTACAGGACGGAAATTACAAATGGCTTGCATTTTCCTTGCCCCAATCCCAGTGTGACCCAAATTCGACGATGTAACGGTTACATGAAGCAATGTTTAGCAAATAATTAAAGAAATAATGAAATGTTTAATAGCACAAAATAAAAATTTTAAACTCGGCTGTATTACTTTGAAATGATTCCAAGACAATAATCATCCATTTAATCAATACAAATAGAACACCGTCGAATTAAGGTGTCGTCGAATTTGGGTTGCGGTACATAATTTGAAAATACTACAATACACGGAGATAGTACTCCTTTTATCGCAATATCCATCAGGTATTATTTACATTGACAATTAGCGACCTCTTTTTTTCCAATCAATTAGCGGATAAGGCTAATTAGTACGATTAAGTCCATAAAGTGTTGACGGGATTTTCTTTCGCTGCAAAGTCAAAAAGTCAAATGTCTTTATTGGTAAAAAAACAAACATGTTTCTTAGTCTTAAATTGGGTGACGTTTGTCCGGGTTTGCAATTTAATCGGATGCCGATTGTCCTGGTCGACACATTTACAGGGTGCCGACTGTCCGGACATGCAAAAAAACACAGATACCGATTGTCTGGGTGTCGTTTGTCCATGAGAATATATTCACGGAATCAACACATAGGTCGTTTACCATAGGTTTGTTTTGTTTAAGTTCACCAGACTAACTCTAGAAAATGTAAACGAACCTTTAAACTGTGATATGAATAGCTATACATTGTTAAGGACAGTAATGAATCGTGTCTGGTCAAATAAAAGTCTTTGATTGATTCATTTATTGGCGTATTTTAAATGTATTTTAAATATTATTTCCGAAGTTTAAAACCTTGTTTCCGTTTTATAATCGTTATTTTGACCAGACAATCTACATTAAAATAATTCATAAGAACAGAACAGAAAAGAAAAGCAGTTTGTTACGACTTGATAATTCAAATATCAACAAGTCATGTGAAAATGAAGTGACCATACAGTAATAAGTAGTTTACAGGCAATCTAACATAAAACATGACAGTTGAATGAAAAATACACACGCATATTTACAAAATATTTAAGTGACAGGGTAGATAGCATGCTTTTAATAATTACGAAAATAAACTAAAATGGAAAATTGATCTTCCGTCCACATTGTGGATTATTATGGTTCTAATAATAGTAAGAATAACATACATATATTGCATATTTACATTGTATTATACAGATTACACATGGAAGAAAAATTAACAATTAGACACGTCTGTTTACATCTGTATGTAAACAAATTCTTATTTATATAAAACAAATATTGGAAATGGAACATTTCACAAACATCAGCAAAAGATTTATTTGTTTTATTAATTTTTTTTGAAAAACAATTTGATTTTTATTTTATTTTTATTTTTTTTAAATTTGATTTTTTTTTTAAATTTTGAATCTTAAATCCGCTGAATTTCTTCAGGCGTTTTACCTATTATAACCATATCGTCAGCAAACAAGAACAAAATCCAAGTTTAATCGTCAATACCTAAGCCTGCGTCAATGTAACACTGCAAACACAGCTCTACATCTTCAACGAAAAGAAAGTGATACGTGTCATAAATTAACAGCGTAATCAAAATATTCAGAATAAGAAGAGCATGCCTTAACACGGGATTTCACTTTTTTGCACATATAAAAAAAATCTAAGTTGTTTTCCATCGATAGCAGTTTTAAGAAGATTTAACCACAGTGCATTTCTATATTATCAAAACATTTTAAAATGTCCACATATAGGACAAAGAGCCTCATATTTACATTGAGGTATTTGGGAACAACAGAATGTAACATAAAAATTATGTCTACTGTGGAACGTCCTTTTCGAAATCCGATTTCGCAAATGCGTTCATTTAGGACTGAAGTAAATTATGAACTTCGCTTTGTGGGCTTTTTATGCAATGGCATTATCAAGCCATCCATCCAGCTTTCTGGGTAGTACCCAATCGTGATACATCGAATATGCACGCCGGGTATGCGGATACTTTAATTACAGATGGCACTTCTATAACTGAGAACAACAAAAGCCACGCGCGAGAGAAGAGTTCTTCAGCTTTGTTTACATTTATGATTTGTACATTTGGTTTTAAGACACGGGACATGGTATGGTCGAGTGGTATAGCACTTCGTATTTACAAGAAAGAAATTCGCAGAAAAACGATGGATTATATGCAAATGCGCTATATTCCATCGATAATCAGCATGCATTGGATGATCAGTACATATTTCAAATAAATACTTGGAAATAACCCAAGAACGTGCTTACTTTTCGAAATAAAATATCAATATGTCCATTAATGTTACAACATGATACATTTTATTTTACTTACGTTTTTGAGAAAATTCAAATGTTTAAAGAACAGGATGCCAAATTTTCATGGACACTTCTTTAACCGATCATCCCACTGACATTGGCACTTCTATTCCCGATAAGTCGACACTTATACCAGATTAAACACACTCTTTTTAGTAAATCAGAAATACAGAATTTGCTGTCGAATACTGTTACAGTGAGCAGGCAATTGATAAAAATGTATGTACTGAAGTAAATTAAAAACGCATTACCGAAACATTTTACAATCCGTTTGGAATATGATTATGATTTTGTACAAGTGTGAAATATAAATGTGAAACTAATTCGATATGTCTTATGATTACAGTCTATATGACCGTACATTTTTCCAGTTTTCGAGTCACCCACCCGCCGGATTTTCGAATAGTACACGCACTTAAACATTTGTAACTAACGTTCTTTGTAACGAAACGGTTGATGTAAAGCATGTTTAATTCTGTCCTACTAAAGGTAATAAGGTCATTTACTTATACATTAGATAGCATGTCATGAAACATCACACTCCTAAATCTGTAACTTAGAGATAAATATCATCCGTGATGCAAGTCCGAAATAGACCCGTTTCAATTACGAAATTCGTTTAACCCATTTATGCCTAGTGGACTCTCCCATCCTTCTAAATTGGATCAATTTATTTCTAAAATTAGGGATGTCTGGTATACTTATTTCTATATTTAGAATATTTCTTACAGAAATTCCTTTAAGCAAACAGCGCATAATGCGGCGTCTCATCTGGGTCTACGCTGTTTGCAAAGTCCTTTTTTCAGGACGCTAGGCATAAATGGGTTAACTCAACCAATTTAGTCAGTTAGGGTCAGGTAAATCGCACTTCGAGCGGACGTTATTATTGCGTAAAAGTAAGTGCTCCCTATAAGCAAAGCTTAAGATAAAGGGAGTTTTCAATTCCCTTATTAATTGTTTGGCTACGCATTAGTATCGTCTTGATGACGCTATTCTAATTAGCCCCAACGACAAAGGATTTATGAAGAACAAAGGTGTATTAAAAGACCTCTTCACTCCCGTTATTTAGAGCCCTGCTATAAGTAAAATTAAACACGATCGTGTTGATCCACATGATCGTTTTCATCTCTCTGAATCTCAAGGTCCCACTTAAAACAAGTTCATTAATTTATGTAAACAATTATTCCCGGTCGTCACTTGAAATAAATTTCTTCAGAAATAAGCATTTGAGTCTTATTTAATAATTGCACTTATAATATTAATTTGATTAATTAATAGTAAATTGATTTTTAAAACGAGCAACGCCTTTTGTGATATTTCACATGTGTTTGTAATTCAGTTATGCATATATTCCCAAGGTGTCGTGCTTGACTATGCAAATTGATTCGTACTTCAAAATGTTTGTTAAGAATAGAAATACTATACCTAAATGCATTTCAGGTAGAAGATGAAACTCGGTTATCAGAGTGCCCAATTTGTTGAAAGTCTCTGTTATCCGAAATGTCCTTTATCGGGAATCAAAGTGTCTGCAACTTAATGAATGTCACCTATTAAAACATGCTCTATCTTCGTTTATATCCCATTGAATACTATCAGAATTTCAGAATTTGAATCACAGTGATTACCCTTTATGCTGGAATATCAAACAATTTCCTGCAATATTTCTAAGTAGTTTTATTTTGTTTAAATGTTTACTATTCATCCAGGTCATGCTGTTTTCCGACCCAATTTTCCATTTTCTTTTGGAGGGGGGGGGGGCAAAAATCTACCATTCGCCCGTGATTTTTATCTTCCCAATAATAAACAATACACCATTGATCAACTCGACCATGTGCCTTGATTGTCTAAAGAACTTATCTTTAGGATAGAACTTTAAAAACAACTAAAGCATTACATCTCGCGCGTGGCTTTTGTTGTTCTCTGTTATCGAAGTGCCATCTGTTATCAAAGTATCCGCATTGCCAGCGTGATCCTCGGAACCTCAGTATTGATTTATGAAATAAATCGTCTGCTGATCCAGAGTGGGGAATTACCCTGAATTTAAAATTCCGTTAAAATTATCGCATAAATGACTGGCAAGAATATCAATACATTCTAGGAAATACTCGTTTAATAACTGGAGCTTGAGCGATGTAACTACAAATCGTATTTGGCTTACGTTAATAGGCCGGTCAAGTTCAGTGTTAAAACTAAATAAATTATTTAAATCATGTTGCCTACAAAATATTCTGCTTCTTCATTGCAGTAATTAAATACATCATTACTTAAATTGGCAAAGCATCGTTAAATGTATCAATAGAATTGCCAGGATGGTCAGTTATTGGTTTACTTTTAAAATATCTCCAAAAATCTTTTGGTTTATTTTTTTAGAATATTTTTAAGACATTCAATGTCTTTATTTTTTCCCCTGAAACTGCTATTTTCATTTTTCTAAATTGCATTTAGAGTACTCTATTGGCGTTATTTTGTTCTGATTTGAAAAAGCCGCAGTTCTTGTTAAAACGATTCTCTCGCTGAGTAACAGTCATCAATTAACCAATAAAACAGTATTTTTAGGGGAAAAAAGCTTACTATTGGCAAAATTTCACATAGTAAACAATGGATTAACAATGGATCTCAAAGGACTTACACTGTATGCCCTAACGTAAGCGACGCAACCTGTAATACACTTATTATAACGCCTTTAACAAAACAGTAAACGGTAAACAGTAAACCTCAGCAATTAACCCATTTATGCCTAGTGGACTCTCCCATCCTTCTAAATTGGATCAATTTATTTTCAAAATTAGGGATGTCTAGTATATTTATTTCTATATTTAGAATATGTCTTACAGAAATTCCTTTGAACAAACAGCGCAGACCCGGATGAGACGCCGCATCATGCGGCGTCTAATCTGGGTCTACGCTGTTTGCCAAGGCCTTTTTTCTAGACGCTATGCATAAATGGGTTAAAATCATTTTATATTTTTACGCATGGTCCAGCTCGAGAATAATCCCTTTACGTCCTCTCAGAATTTCTTGCCGCTCAATATATACACGTAAAAGTTAAGAGCCCAATTAAGGCACAGAAGGTACACGGTTGCCAGGGCGATGAGATTCAGTTGAAACAAAGTTAACGAAAATCTAACGCCAAAGTAATGCCAAAACACATTGACAAGTCTGAAAGGAATATTTGTCAAAATAAATGTAAAATTGGCCATTAGAAGATTTGTCGTCAATGACCGGATTCGGGCGGACTTTGCGTTTAGCTGTCCAAACGATGTGCGAAGCGTATTCCATATGATAAAACTCGCTGTTATTATGACAATGAATGGTATACCTGCAAAACATACCCAGTCAGAAATTATTAAGAAGTTCATCCATGTGTAACTTTTACCATAAATGACTGGATAAATCATGCCTTCGGCTGCGATAAAATATCGCAGGTATTGTAACACCACAACGGCGATGGATGTCGCAATGTCCACAAGCACCACCCTTCGTACGGTCAGCATCTCTCTTACAATGAACGGCATCGTAACACTCAACAGCCTCTCTGTAGTCATGACAACTAGTGTCCACATCGATAAGCCCGCCATAGTCTGACATGCGAATTCAAAAAAGATCTTGGTTCCTAAATATTCTTTCGCCGCGGAACTTAAATCTATAACGATTTTCATCATCGTAATAAGAAATGTCGCTAACAAATCTTCGACGGCAAGTATTCCGAACAAAATATTGGTTGTGGTTAGTTTGTCCCTCGCAACCACTATCATTATAAGCTAATTGCCGAAAATAGACGATGCTACTATCGGCATTAAGAGGAAGCTAAACACTTTAGCCATTGTTAGTATCTGGTTTATTTGGTCCTGGCTGATAGCCCCCGTGGCGCTTCCTGAGATATTCATGTCCTCAGAATGCTTCTTACCAAATGAATGAACCTACTCCCGAAGAAACTATATCTCTCATGAGCTGTACACACATTTATAGCTAACTGAGCTGTGATTGAATGATTAAAACGATTTGATGATTATTAAATGAATAAAGGAAAAATAGTCCCACAATAACGTTTCATCAGATCTTGCCTTCGTTAATACGCGGACACAAAGATGAAAGAAAGTAGTTATACGTTTATAGCTTTTGAAAAAAAAAATACACTTCTATATAATCCAGTGAAGATCAAAATTGCTGCTTTAATAATAATGGTTTTAGCATAACAACTATATTAGGTGATCCTCAGGATATATAGCACGAAATAATCTATCGAGCCACCGTTCTCAGGTGTATGTGATTTATGGTCATGAGAAAACTGGGCTTAATGCATATGCGTAAAGTGTCGTCCAAGATTAGCCTGTGGCGTCCGCACAGGCTTATCAGGGACGGCACTTTCCACTATTATGACATTGTTCGTTTAAATGAAATCTCTTCTTAGCAAAAATCCAATTTAGGCGGAAAGTGCCGTCCCCGATTAGCCTGTGCGGACTGCACAGGCTAATCTGGGATGACACTTAACGCAAATGCATTATGCCCAGTTTTCTCAGAACACGACTCATTTTAACTTTGTAGCGCCGTTCAATGTCGCATCGCCGTTATATGTCGCAGGCTACGAGATTTGTCGCAACGTTGACGATGAATGTCGCAAGGAACGATACATGTCGCAAATCCTACTGACGATACATATCGCAACTTTAACGATAATGTCGCAAAAATCTCAACTGCCGATATATGACGCAACATTAACGATAAATGTCGCACACCTTTGTAAGTCATGCTAAAAACGAAAACTTGAAGTAAAATGACTAAAACTTTAAGGTTTGATTTAGATTACCCGACGAGGTTCTTTGAGCCGACTTTCACCAGAATGGTCAGTTTTTAGTTAGTATTGTCCGAAATGGTCAATTGTGGTCAGTATTTTCCATAATTGTCAGTTGCGGTATTGTCCGAAATGGTCAGTTGTGGTGAATATTGACCCAATCATTTCTTATCATTCTTGGCTCGAGTAGCCAGTTGTTGATTTCCCTGTGATAAATGGACTGCTGTTATCAAGATTGGCAAAATGTTGAAAGATGTGATAAAACTGTAACATTATTACAGCAACACAAATTACGATAAAATTGTATTGAATATTGTATGTTAGTTACATTACTGTAGTACATGTATCATTATCTTAGATAATGTATTACTGTTTTGCAGACGCACTGGCATATGCCGGAATTTGTACTGGCATACTGATGAACTGACTGAAGAATAATATGTTCTTTTTATTTTTTCAATATCGTTGCTTTCAATTAATGCTTAACATATAGGCAGCGGTATTCTATGTCGCCGATTCACTGGCTCGCTGCAGAGTATCAATCTAGTGAAAAAAACCTCATCCCCGTTTATCAGTGAACTTAGCCTTCTGTTAGTTATTTCCTTTACTTTCGTGAATATCAAAGTTTTTGGATAGTAACAGTGTCACATATCATCCTCCGTACACAGTAATTTTGTTTTATTAGATTCCTATCCTTTTGGAATTTGAACTCTAACTCTTTAAACTAACCAATCACATCACGAAAATGGCCGCATTTACTTTAAACATATATATATATATTCAGAAATTTTGTTAGTAAGCGAGCCTCTGGCGAGCGTACTAACTAATTTCCTGGACGAGTTTAATAAAATATGGTATGGAATGACAACTCGTGTCAGATCATTTTAATCACATGCTTTTAAACTTAATAAAATACATCTTAATTGACCAAACAAATGCTGATAGATCTAAAAGTTGTTTACTATCGTGACGTCATTTCATGTTGACAACGTCATTTCACCAAATTAAAGCCATGCGATTGGTTAGTTATTGATTCTGTAGCCAATGAAAACGCTTAAAAATGTTGTATTACACATGTGCAATGTTAAAAAATACGTAATGTCTGTATTACATTTTACACTAAATTGAAAAACAACAAATAACTGCATGTTTCTACATAGTGTAAGCAATTAGCAGTAAATGAATCAAAAACAATAAGTAAACAATTAATGTAGACATTATAATCATTTGTAAATAAAATACTGTAAAATACCAACAATGTCATTGTTGATATATATATATATATATATATATATATATATATATATATGAAACAACAAAAACTATTTAATTACTACATTTCCAAAAACATCATGTTATGAAAAGCCGTAAAAGTAATTGGTCATATCACAAGTAGTTTTTGGGAACACAATCTGTGAACAAATACAAACTTTCATGTTAATTTTCATATTGATAAAATAGAATGGTAACACATATTGTGTATTCAGTTATTATGTTTTATGTAGTTACATTGCTGCAGTTGAACATATAACGCTATGGCATTTATTGCGCCGTTGCCGTCTATACCAAATTCCTTCTATCGTGTACCAGCCGCATAAAGAAGCTTAACGCAGAAATAGCCATGCATTTGCCCACGAGGAATGCCTTATAAGTTGACGAATCGCCTGGACCAGTCCACTGCGAGAGCCAGATATTGCGATTATCTTTCGAACACTGATGGGCGATACGGTAACGTCACCGAACCGACTAGGGCATAGATACAACTGCCTCCGTGTCTTACCTACTAAAACTCTAAACATCCTATTTACCCGTTGAAGGGAGAATCTTGACAAAGGGCTTAGTTTTAGAATACTATCAACAATTATAGACCAGATCTCACGCGGCAAGTTCACATGGCGGTTTTGGTGAACGTGTTT
This sequence comes from Dreissena polymorpha, assembly GCF_020536995.1. Taxonomy (NCBI): domain Eukaryota; kingdom Metazoa; phylum Mollusca; class Bivalvia; order Myida; family Dreissenidae; genus Dreissena; species Dreissena polymorpha. Next base: position 19,076,762 of record NC_068363.1, read on the forward strand.
TCGGTTCCTTTTAAACTGTACCATTTCTCCCAATCGTGTAATGTCATTGGTAGTGGGCGCTCCCAGGTCGCCAGCGTTCAGGTCATCACCGTCAGCGTTCAGGTCATCACCGCCAGCGCTCAAGTCATAATCGCCAGCGTTCAGGTCATCACCGTCAGCGTTCAGGTCATCACCGCCAGCGCTCAGGTCATAATCGCCAGCGTTCAGGTGATCACCGCCAGCGCTCAGGTGATCATCGCCAGCGCTCAGGTGAGCACCGCCAGCGCTCAGATCATCACCGCCAGCGCTCAGGTCATCACCGCCAGCGCTCAGGTTATCACCGCCAGCGTTAAGGTCATCACCGCCAGCGCTCAGGTCATCACCGCCTGCGCTCAGGTCATCACCGCCGACGTTCATCATCGCTCGAAGGTGGATCAGTTTCCCACGTTACTTGTGCTGATGTGTTTACAATTCTTTCTAATGCATGTCTATTATAACCAAGGGCAACGTAATGCTCACCGGCGCCCTCTGGGTAATGTCCAAGTATTATTAGAGGGTAACGGCTTGACAGACATGAACTCCCATCCGGACTTATCAATGTAGTGGCACTATTCCTAGTCGACACTATTAAAATCTGCATATTATACAGCTGCGACATCGCTTGCAATTGGATCGATGATTCTATCCAAGAATATTCGCCTTCTATCGCTGATTCAAAGTTGGCAAAGCTGTCAGTCTCCAGCAGAAATACCGAGGCATTCACATGTTCTACCCAGATGGTTCCTGTCAGACTGACCTTATATAACCAAACTTGTCGAAACGGTCTTACACCCAAAGCAAAAACTAACGGGTCCCTCGCTTTACCGATTTCCGACCAATTTAAAACAAGGATTTTGTCATTTTTGACTACAGCTTAACGTTTTTGGTCGAAAATGAATAAATATGACCGCTTCGGTCGATCTTCAACGCAGCGGACAATTATGGACAATACTGACCACAACTGACCATTTCGGACAAAACTAACTAAAAACTGACCATTCTGGTGGACGTCGGCCCAAACAACCTCGTAAGTTAATCTAGGTCTAACCTGAAAGTTTTAGTTAGTTGTACTTCAACTTTTTATTTTAACAGTGCGACATTTATCGTTAATGTTGCGACATATATCGGCAGTTGAAATTTTTGCGATATTTATCGTATAAATTGCGACATATATCGTCAGTAGGATTTGCGACATGTATCGTTCCTTGAGACTTTTATCGTCAACGTTGCGACAAATCTCGTAGCCTGCGACAAATAACGGCGATGCGACATTTAACGACGCTACAAACTAATCATATCCGTATATCTCGCACGAAGATTGCCATCGACATCGCTTGTCGAAATATGTAGCATGTAGATACAAACAACCAAATTGACAATTCATAAAGTTATTGTGCTATATAATTTCATATATACTATGTTACTTTCAGGGGTTGGAGAGATTTCACACATGGGCATTTTTTTTTATAGAAACCATTATCAAGAAGAATCGATATTTTTGATATAATTTACTTTATAAGATAGTGTTTTAAATATTATTAAGGTGTAGAAATTACAGACATTCTCTTATATTGTCTTAAATGACAGGATCGGATCTGGACAAAATATTTGGTATAATTAGTAATTAATACCATTTCACATACATAACTTCGATATATATATACATATATTTTTCATTAATATTAACATATAACAACTAAATGAAAGAAGCAATAAAGAATGAAGCGCTTTTACAAAGGCATGAGCTGCGTTTTTCATTTGAAAGTCATTTTGAATAGTTCACTTGCAAAAGACCTGTTAGTAAAATGTGGTTTAACCAATTTTTTGGCATTAAATTAATTTTACTACTAGTATATTACTACATCAAAAACATCGGTATAATTAAGTATATTTATTTGGGTTATTCTTTACGCATACAAAAATACCGTTTATTATGAGTGGACATAGTATTTGAACATATGATTTACTGGTGTTAAAAGTATGGATTAAGGTTTGATAAAGAGCACTTGTTTTATTTTACAGCGTAAATAAAAGTGTTAAGAAACATCTTCAAGATTATCATTCTTTCCTGAAATCTTGAACAGTTAATTTCGTATTTGCCCGTTTAGAATTTAATATAATAAGTAATAATTAACGTCATCAACGATACCACCATCACCGTCTGCTGCATTTTTTTAAATTACGAAAGCATTTTATTAAACTTAATTTATTATCAAGCACATAAAACGTAATTCAAATTATTAAATGTGGTATTTTACTTATTTTTTCACTACGTTACCTTTCAAAATCAAATATGCATTTGCAACAGTATTAAGGTCCTATAACTGTAATGAACTTGGTGTCAATTCGCCTCATTTGGTTAAAAGCTATCACTACACACGCATGAGTACTCACGTGCGTAAAAGTACGAAAATTCGGTCAAAATCTAAACAAAAAACTGATCCCTCACCCGGCAGTTTTAATTAAAGGTATCCGTGGTTGCAAGCGCTCTCGGGTTGGAATACCACGGCCTGCAAACTTTGTTATTCAACTTATTTTACTATTATTATTATTTTGTTATTTCATTTATAAGAAAGGTTTGTTCTTAAATATATTGTGAACAACTAACGTTAAAATTATGAAAAAAACGCCAACAAGTCCCTTTTTTCCCCAAATAAATTTCTCACGATTTACATTATGGAAAACGCATATTGAATTTTAAATTTTAGGCTAGTTATAAATTTCTGATTGGGTTGGTAATCAAAATTAATTTGAAAAAGAGTATATCATATCCTTTACGTTTACCACAGTTGCCATTTAAACGTCTCTCCGAGTTTCACATTATTCATTTTACATATCTGCAAATATTCAGAACATAAGACGTTTATGTCATATGACATGGCCCCTGTGTATAATTCACTTAAATTTTCGTTTCGTTGATTTATTTGAAGCAATAAACCTTAACATATCTATATATAATCAAATTATAAAAAGTCTATGTAATATGCCCCTGTGTATAATACATTAATTATTTGTTTTCTTTGATATCTTTGAAGAAACAAACCTTAAGATATATACATATAACCAAGCCATAACAAGTTTATGTACTAGGTCGAGGCCACTGGGTATAATACAATTACATTTTCGTTTCCTTGATCTCTTTGAAGAAATGCATATACAAAACCCCGAATAACGCGATACGATGGCAACCAACGCCAATGTGATACTGTTTCGTAACCAAATGTGTGTTTTATACCTTCATGTTAATTTTTCTACGTTTCCAATAAAGCATAATGTATATATTCACATTTGTACTGGATTTTTATATAATACAAATTTACATACATTTATCGATAGTAACAATAATAACGCGATATAAATAAAAAATATTTTGTTTTCCTGTTTTTAATAGATTGTCTTTAAAGATAAAAGTGATCACAATTCATTCTGTTACAGACATCCAGCCCTCCAAACAAAAAATTCACACTTGTTTGGCTCAATGCGCCAAGCATGTCTGAAGTGTCGCAAACCCTCCTAGTGACGGCAACTTATGTAAAAAATGACGTTGACGTGGTAAATGCCCAAGAACATTGCCGCATATACATGTATCTTTGGGACCGAGTGCGGTGGGTATAGGACATAGAATCAGTGGCAAACTCTACGTTAGCGTAACCAGCTTTCAATCTTCTACCAAAATGTGGTTCAAATTCAATAACGCTGTGTCGACAACTTTTGACGGCCTTCAGTTTGAGCTAAAAATTATTTCAGAGTCATCGATCGTGTTTAAGAACTGGCGCTGGACTGTTACCGGTTGCTAGCTTCGTAATGCTTAAGTACTTAGTTACAAATGCACATTGACACATGCCATACTTATTTTAATTAGTAATGTTTATTACCCTAATGTTTTATCAGTTTGCTGTACAAATTAATTTGAAATTCGAAACAGAAATTAAATGATAGAATCAAACACTACTTTTACAGTCATGAGTAACTTTCCATTTAAATTAAACAAATGGTTTGCCTGCAATGGAATAAGAATATTACAGTTGCCATTTAAACATTATCTTACATACATTTTACCAAATTTTCACATTGAAATCCATAATGATGAAGTCACGAAATATAACCAAATAAAAGTTAAGATATATGAATAGAACTAAATGAATCTGTAACTTTGAATACAAGTGCAATCTGTACGCAACATATTGTCATTTATACCCACGAACTACTCATTTGCAGTGTATATGCTTATGGTATGAAGTTTAAAACCTACCAACGCATGGGGCATTCGGCGCTGCGTGTGAAATGCAATTATTATGCGCCCTAACGAAGCCCATAAGTGAGATGGAAGTTCTCCTCGACCCAGCTACAAACGAGTCGCGACATAGAAATGCTCCTCGACCCAGCTACAAACGAACCGCGTCATAGAAGTGCTCCTCGACCCAGCTACAAACGAGCCGCGTAACGGAAGTTCTCCTCGACCCAGCTACACATGAGCCGCGTCATTGAAGTGCTCCTCGACCCAGCTACAAACGAGCCGCGTCATGGAAGTGCTCCTCGACCCAGCTACAAACGAGCCGCGTCATGAGAGAAGTGCTCTCCACCCAGCTACAATCGAGCCGCGTTATGGAAGTGCTCCTCGACCCAGTTGCAAACGAGCCGCGTCATGGAAGTGCTCCCCACCCAGCTAAAATCGAGCCGCGTCATGGAAGTGCTCCTCGACTAGCTACAAACGAGCCGCGTCATGAGAGAAGTGCTCTCCACCCAGCTGAAATCGAGCCGCGTCATGGAAGCGCTCCTCGACCCAGCTACAAACGAGCCGCGTCATGGAAGTGCACCCCACCCAGCTAAAATCGAGTCGCGTCATGGAGGTGCTCCTCGACCCAGATACAAACGAGCCGCGTCATAGAAGTGCTCCTCGACCCAGTTACAATCGAGCCGCGTTATGGAAGTGCTCCTCGACCCAGCTAAAATCGAGCCGCGTCATGGAGGTGCTCCTCGACCCAGTTACAAAAGAGCCGCGTCATAGAAGTGCTTCTCGACCCAGTTACAATCGAGCCGCGTTATGGAAGTGCTCCTCGACCCAGCTAAAATCGAGCCGCGTCATGGAGGTGCTCCTCGACCCATTTACAAACGAGCCGCGTCATAGAAGTGCTCCTCGATCCAGTTACAATCGAGACGCGTCATGGAAGTGCTCCCTACCCAGCTACAAACGAGCCGCGTCATTGAAGTGCTCCTCGACCCAGCTACAAACGAGCCGCGTCATGGAAGTGCTCCTCGACCCAGCTACAAACGAGCCGCGTCACGGAAGTGCTCCTCGACCCAGCTACAAACGAGCCGCGTCATTGAAGTGCACTCAACCCAGCTACAAACGAGCCGCGTCATGGAAGTGCTCCCCACCAAGGTAAAAAACGAGCCGCGTCATGGAAGTGCTCCTCCACCCATCTACAAACGAGCCGCGTCACGGAAGTGCTCCTCGACCCAGCTACAAACGAGCCGCGTCATAGAGGTGCTCCTCGACCCAGCTACAAACGAGCCGCGTCACGGAAGTGCTCCTCGACCCAGCTACAAGCGAGCCGCGTCATGGAAGTGCTCCTCGACCCAGCTACAAACGAGCCGCGTCATGGAAGTGCTCCTCGACCCAGCTACAAACGAGCCGCGTCATGGAAGTGCTCCTCGACCCAGCTACAAACGAGCCGCGTCACGGAAGTGCTCCTCGACCCAGCTACAAACGAGCCGCGTCACGGAAGTGCTCCTCGACCCAGCTACAAACGAGCCGCGTCATGGATGTGCTCTCTACCCAGCTACAATCGAGCCGCGTCATGGAAGTGCTCCTCGACCCAGCTACTAACGAGCCGCGTCATGGAGGTGCTCCTCGACCCAGCTAAAAACGAGCCGCGTCATGGAAGTGCTCCTCGACCCAGCTACAAACGAGCCGCGTCATGGAAGTGCTCCTCAACCCAGCTACAAACGAGCCGCGTCATGGAAGTTCTCCCTACCCAGCTACAAACGAGCCGCGTCATGGAAGTGCTCCTCGACCCAGCTACTATCGAGCCGCGTCATGGAGGTGCTCCTCGACCCAGCTACAAACGAGCAGCGTCATGGAAGTGCTCATCGACCCAGCTACAAACGAGCCGCGTCATGCGAACGTGGGTCTCATGCGGCCAGTGCAGTTTCAGAACAGCCAGCGCATTCTCAAGAGCCTAGGAAACCTTGCGTGATCCTATAAAGTTCATGATTGCCCATTTTCGTATGACACGTCTTATTTCAATCGTGACATTCAGAAAAACTTTATGAAAATCATTTTACAAACGAGCCGCGTCACGGAAGAGCTCCTCGACCCAGCTACAAACGAGCCGCGTCATGGAAGTGCTCTCTACCCAGCTACAATCGAGCCGCGTCATGGAAGTGCTCCTCGACCCAGCTACTAACGAGCCGCGTCATGGAGGTGCTCCTCGACCCAGCTAAAAACGAGCCGCGTCATGGAAGTGCTCCTCGACCCAGCTACAAACGAGCCGCGTCATGGAAGTGCTCCTCAACCCAGCTACAAACGAGCCGCGTCATGGAAGTTCTCCCTACCCAGCTACAAACGAGCCGCGTCATGGAAGTGCTCCTCGACCCAGCTACTATCGAGCCGCGTCATGGAGGTGCTCCTCGACCCAGCTACAAACGAGCAGCGTCATGGAAGTGCTCATCGACCCAGCTACAAACGAGCCGCGTCTGGAGAACGTGGGTCTCATGCGGCCAGTGCAGCTTCAGAACAGCCAGCGCATTCTCAAGAGCCTAGGAAACCTTGCGTGATCTTATAAAGTTCATGATTGCCGATTTTCGTATGACACGTCTAATTTCAATCGTGACATTCAGAAAAACTTTATGAAAATCATTTTATATGGAGGACTGCTGTATAATGTATATCGCAAATAATTTTACCAAGATTATATTTTTACACAAAACTATGTAAGTTAATGAAAAATGTTTAAGGAGACTCTCACTTTTAAAATGCTTTGTTGCTCCCATTTAATTAATTAATATATGAGCCTTTTCACTTTTTGATAAATTGGCAAAATTAAAAAAAAATTGTTCCAGATTTGCAATTTTTCGTTGTAGTTATGATATTTGTTTGGAAACAGTAATACTGAACATTTACAATACTCTAAAATTTCCATTTTATGCATCTTTTGACGAGTTTAAAACCTGAAAATTATAAAGCGTTGCAATGCGAAACGATTGAATTATTTTGACAGTTCTGTTGTTGTCGTTATATTGTGTGATACTATGAGGATTGCTTATATAAAGACTAAACTACATTACTCATTGTATGAGCAAGGATGGCCGAGTGGTCTAAGCGATAGGCTTTTACTCCATGGGTCAGTGGTTCGAGCCCAGTTTAGGGTTACTTGTTTTAGTTTCTTTAATTTTATTGTCGTTTTTATCTGGAGCTTCTTAGATGCAATGTTTACATTTATCAATGTAAAGCAATTAATGACAAACTTTAATACATGCCAAAATCTGTGAAAAGGCCCCTTTAATGAGGTTTCTTTTAGTATCATTTCATAGACCTGTTTAAAGACACAATTTCAATACGAATTTCAATACGAATTTCAATACGAATTTCAATACGCAATCTGAAAACACTTGAGAAAGAATCCTAAATTATTATTGATCATCGCGTGATAATAAACTACATGTATATTCAATGCTATGCCTCGGTAACAATACATTTGCCGTCGTATTATCACAATAACATTTGATTTAAGGATCGATTAAAACGCGGTAATTTGTTTGCCGCTGTGAGTATAGGCGATAAAAACAGATCGACACATATCAGGATATAATTGGAAGAATATTTTTTTGAAGCAATCGTACATTAAAGAAAGCCATCAGTATGCTTTTTAAGTATTACTTTTTCCAGATTACTTGAGTGAACACTTTGTTTCCCAAGATTCTATGCATAATTGCAGCACTAGGCTTAGTAAAAAGGGTGGGTAATGTTTACCCAAGGTCAAATGTCATGGTTCCAAATCCTTTTCTTTTAACAGCATTAAACTCTGGAACTCTTGACCTGAGTCACTCACAGAGGTCAACAGGTTAGAAGGCTTTAAGGTTGATATTAAAAGTCATTTAATGAATAATATTTATTTTTTTATATATGTGTATCTTTTCACTTTTAATAAGCAGATATTAACTTCGGCTTAGGTTTTTATTTTTAATAATTATTAGTTCATATTTCATAACATACATTTTAGCAATATATTTAATTTAGATAATTCATGATACCTCATACATATCATCAAATTACAACTGTCAAAATATCTATGTGTTGCAATAATTGATAACATTATCAATTGATCTTAGTTTCCAGCACCTGTCATATTTTCTGAGCACTACTATGATAATTAGTTTGATCTCTTTTGAACGGTGATATATATCTTTTATTTCATTAAATAATTATTTTACTATGAACATAGTTATGTTTAAGGTCAACATAGTTATGTTTAAGGTCTGCCTCTTTTTGTCATGCCACCAATAATAAGGACCACTATGGAAATAAGAGCTTGCTCTTTTTTGTGTTATCCTTGGTTTGGTGAGCATGTCATAGTTTATTGTACATGATATAGTTTTTAATAATTGCTTATTATTTTATTCTGTGTTATGTTGTGAACTGTGTATATGCTTCCTATGCCGAAATAAATCTATCTATCTATCTATGCAGTTAAACGTCGTCTTTTTGAAGTTGTAAATTGAATGGTGCGTTTGAGTTTATAGTCATCTTGATAAAAAAGCAATGGTTTCATGCCGGAAATTGTTCATCAAAAGAAAAGCAGTTTTACGGATCGCATGTTTCATATTTTTAATTTCCACTATCAACGTTGTGTGGTTGTTTTCAAAGAATACCGTAGAAACCGGTAAGGGTAGCGGAATATCGCTTCTAAAGGCTGAAGGTGTTGTACGGTTCCGGAATCATCAAAATAACCGAATAGTAGCGTACGATACTCCTTCAAACCAAGATGATGTGTTTAATACTTCAAACGGGAAATTCAATTTCACTGGAATCATATCGAATATGTCTTTATTTGGTAATAGTTTCAAATTATTTGAAACACGGAGAAAAACGTTTGATTTTCCTTTCCTCATTCGCACAAAGAATACCTGCAAAAATAAACCCAGACCTTTTTTAATAATGCTTGTGTTTTCGGTTCACGCGAGAATAGATTTACGCGCAGCTATTCGAAACACGTGGGGAAGCGAAGTCGAAAATGGTTCTTGGCCTGGAAACGGAAGTATCGGAAGAAGTGTGAAATTGTTGTTCCTGTTTGGAAGGTCCGACTCAAGCCTTGGTAACACCGTTATCAGGGAGGAAAGTGCACTGTACGGGGACATTGTGCAAGGGGACTTCCGGGAATCCTATTACAATCTGACCTTGAAATCGGTCATGGGAATCCGATGGGTGGCTCTGTACTGCCCTAAGGCTAAGTTTATACTTAGGGCGGACGACGATGTGTTTATTGACGTTAAGAACCTAATATATTTTCTGGAAATAGATAACAATAGACCACAAGAAGCTATATATGGTCGCGAACTAAAGAAAGATGTTGTTCGTAGAACAGGGCGATGTGCAGTGGACAAAGCAGCGTTTTCACTCAATGAATATCCAACATACGTTCCAGGCAATTCGTTTGTTCTTTCCGGAAGAATCTATGCGCGCATCGATTGTACTGCCGGGGTTTTGCCATGCATTCATATCGAAGACGCTTTTGTAACGGCTATCATTGGAAAGATATTGGGCATTAAGATTGTTAATGATGTGGGGTTTACTCACTGGTACGAAACACAACCCAAGCCTGTGAATTCCACAACAAGGTTCGCATTTCCGCCACGAACGTCACCGAGGGGCTTCTCTACGAGTTGTGGATGGCTTGAAGAGGAATATAACGGACTGTTATATCATACCCAAAGACGAGTCAGGTCGGATGTGGTTGGGAAATATTGGGTTCCGGAACAATAGTATGTTTCGAGATGACCACGTGTTTCTGAACCGATCGTCCGGCCAGTTTTATGTCTTGTAAACGTTGAAGTTGTATTTTGTTTGTTTGTTAGACATTTTATAATTATATAGGGTATGGGCAAAGTGTTAAAATAGCAATTGCAACTAAAATGACATTTAAAACCCAATCGGAATTTTAGATAATTATTACATGGAACAACAGTTTTGCTCTCTTAGATAAAGATTTATTTCTAATATTTGTCTTCTTTACTTTTCTTTTTTTACAGTTTAGTGTTCTATCACCATAGTTTTTATTCCTCTTATACAGCGCTATTTATTAAAACGGTGGCTCTTTTATGAATCCCAACCAGGCCCGTAGCTAGGGTTTTGAAAAGGGGGGTGCGAATTTTTGCCATCGACGATTGTTATTGAGCAACGAAGTGGCATAGGGGGTATGTGCGGGAGGGGATGTTTTCAATAACCACCTTTTTCGATCAGTCATGGAAATACATAATTTTATACGGTGTTTAATCCGACACAAGTACGAGCGCACACACTTTGTTTATATATACATATGCGACAACAAATTTATAGAATGTAAAATCAACAATAAGAACGGTATAAAATATCATTATTTATTGGAGTCTTGGAATCTTGACAAAATTGGTGTGTTTTACCAGTCCAACATTCTACCATTCGTAAATCGAGCAAATAAAATGGAAATATTTGACTTTTTTCAAAACAATTGTTTGTCTGCTACTGTGGATAGTACCAGAGGTCTAGCATTGCTCTAAACGTGCTAATAGTGTATTGTACAACAAACACCGATTAAAAAAACTGGATCTTCTCTAATGTGCATCAATACTAAAAAGGAATCAAAATGATATAACTGTTTACTTTATTTTTTTAGACTATTCTCTAACAAATTAGTTATCTTTTTCTAAACAGATTTCAGAAACCACATACTACTGGCCCTGTGGTCTCAAAGTCCTTAACAATGCTGAAGGACGTTGAAGAAAAAAGTTGTACTTATTTGCCCATTATATGCTCAAGATCCGTCACAGTTGATGAAAATTTAACGTTAACGTCCATTTGATCATATGTTATAACTTTTTAAATAACAACTGTTTAAAAATAGGACATTCCTAGTGTCAAGTTTGACATAATTAAAACATTGTGGAACGTTATGTATGTGGAGCAGAACAGATGCCATTAAGTGTTGGTAAACTACAAAAAAAGCTTCATAACTTAATTGCTTTGTAACAATGATTTGTTTTCTTGTCATTCAACAAAAAATCATGACTTGCGCATAGCTAATATTTTTTGCTGGAAAACCCTTTATTGGATCCGAAAATGGTTGTACGAGGATATAACAAAAAGACAACTCAGTCCGTCAAAAATGCTGTGCACAATGTGTTCTTGTTATAAATCGTGGTAAAATGCAAAATTATTAAGCAGTGACTCATTAGTCTTCAGCAATTATTATAGTCGAAGGGTGTTCTTTGATTTCAGTCAAGTAAAGACTCAGTTGAAGGCACATAACATCAACTTGAAAAGAGACGCAGCCAATGAATGTTAAGAATTAATTATTTATTTGCTTTGAAGATATCCTATTTAGTTGTAACAAGGGTAATGTGATATCGGAACGAGGCTGATTTAGAAAGCACCCATACAAGTATGCTAAAACTATGCGGTTTTACACAATGTATGACCAGTGAAACCAAAAAGCTTTCTGTATCGTAAGTTTTCGGACATTCCGTTAATTATCATCTAAAATGTGTTTTCTTTTTATAAGATTATGTATTTATTAAAGTAAATCAAATTGTTTTTCAGCCATAGAGAAAACGTTTATTGGACTGGGATTTCAACCCACAATAAGTAGGCTTCAACATTTTGTTATGATATCTATTACAGTTAAAGACATTAATAACGATGACAAAAGTTACAAAACAATCATTTAGTATCAAATATCTATAAATAAGAATCAAATTTTAACGGATTAGAGGGACTGGTTAATAAATTTGCATTATACAGACAACAAAAATCCCAATTCCTTTTTTCAGGGACCAGCTTCTTAGATCTTCTCAAATTTTGCTGTCACAACTTCTGTTGATTTCAACAATTCTACGGTTAAAACTTGTAAATAAAAATTACGCGCTATCTTGGAAATGACTTAACCGAAAAATTAATTATATGGTGAACTGTCGGTTGCATATTGAATACAACATTATTTTACCGCTTAAGTACGAAGACTCACTTGGTTTCTGGAAAAAATAAATAACTGTTTTTGCGTCCAATAAAGTTGGGTTCAACTTATAGTACATGTTTTACTTGTCCCAAAAAATTGGGTTCGAACGCACCCAACGCATCCCCCTGGCTACGGGTATGCCAACTCATATCTTCGACCTACCAAAACATATATAAGTAAGAATTCAACTTATGGACGACCAAATCCTTCAATTGTTTTAACTGTTTGTCTCCGATTAAAATAAATTTCTAATCAATACACTAAACGCCATATATCGAAATTAAACGACGATATTTTTAAATTAACATATTAAAAATATATCTTCTCCATCGTAGTCGTCCAGTCGTTTATACTCAAAGAGCTTACCTTTGACAATCGATGCAAAAGCTTTGATCTCACAGAAACCAATCATTGTGGTATTTGAAAATATTGTTTAATATTTTCTTATTTTCATTATACTCTTTGATTGGCAAACAATACAACAATTTCATTTAGATCCTAACCGATCTGATTGTTATGATAATATTTATTCCAGTCTCCTAATGGAAGGTATGACATTTTATATTTATATTTCGTGCTCTGAAAAAAGGGGGTTTAATGCATGTGTGTAATGTGTCGTCCCAGATTAACTTTGTGTTTTATGAGGGTTCCTGAATTTAGGGAAATGGGTTTTTCCTAGAAATTTACTGACCTCTCTTTTTATTCTTTTTTTAAAGAGGATTTATTAAACTTTAAATTCACACCAGGTGTGCAGAATCAGAAATGAAGAAGTAAGGAAATGCAAAAGAATGATTCGGATATATTATGTGGGAATTTTTATAGAAATCGGATTTAGTGCAAATTAAAATTTTTACTAACATTTTCAGACTTTTAATAAAAATTTTTAAGTTTTGATTAGGTCTTTCTTAAGATAAAAGTAAAAACATTTTTTATAAATGTCTCTAGAACGAACACAATACTATAATCGAAACGATATTTGCCCATAAACGAGTCGAGTGACGAAACACTATTTTATTGCGAGTCTGGCGGTTTCAATATTACCTGTTTGTAGAAAGCCGCATAAAACCGAAGCAACCAACCAACCAATATTACCTGTTTGTAGAAAGCCGCATAAAACTGAAGCAACCAACCAACCAATATTACCTGTTTGTAGAAAGCCGCATAAAACCGAAGCAACCAACCAACCAATATACCCTGTTTGTAGAAAGCCGTATAAAACCGAAGCAACCATCCAACCAAAATTACCTGTTTGTAGAAAGCCGCATAAAACCAAAGCAACCATCCAACCAATATTACCTGTTTGTAGAAAGCCGCATAAAACCAAAGCAACCAACCAACCAATATTACCTGTTTGTTGAAACCGCATAAAACCAAAGCAACCAACCAACTAAAGGGACAGTTCAGGAAGAGGTCATTTATTATGACTTTGAAGTTCTCATCGGAAGTAAACGCCGAAACATTAGTTTCCAAATTGAAGGAAGTCAAAAAGAGGGAGAGGTCTTGGATCGTATGTATGATACCCTTTACGTGGGCTGCAAGCCAGTGCGACCATAGGAACACGGCGGTGTAGAACTTGTTATCCTTTTGTGGAACATACATGACATTTCATTGGATAAAAAAAGACTTTGGTAATATTGTAAAATAGTTTGATACGTGTTTTCTTTACGAATCATGGTGCGATTTTCACAGTAACCTACATTTAAAGTTTTTAAACGGATACATCTCACATAATTTTACGGTAAATTTCAGCATAGAGGAAACCCGTAGAAATAGTGGAGGAATTTTATTATATTATAAAAAACAATTCAACGATGATATATTACTAAAGTTGCGACACCTTCAGGGTTTCGCAGGATGGAATGAGTGGAGAGATCAAATCAAATTGAAAATCGATTATTTCAAAAAAAATTGGTGCGAAAAAATATGTGGGTACGAAAAAAAATTTGGGTACGAAAACAAATTTGAGTACGAAAAAAAATGGTACGAATCAAATAAGGATACGAAAAACTATTTGGGTACGAAAAAAATGGGTACGAATAAAAAAATGGGTACGAAAAAACGTGGGTACGAAAAAAATTTGGGTACGAACAAATGGGTAAGAAAAAAAAATGGGTGCGAACAAATTTGTTTCTCTGAAAACAGCCGAGCTAAAAAATGAAAGTACTTTATGAAACATTTATGATTAATTTATATGCCCAATGTTAGTTTTGAAGTAAAATATTCATCTCGATGATCATGAAGATTAGACAAACAAAGTGACTCCTGTGGTATAAACATGCTTTTTGTATCTTTAATATATTAACCATTTTTTTAGCTCAGATTACCCTGTTTCAAACTTGACCGAGATTTATTTTATACAAATGTTCTGAACAAATTGCATGAAGATTTGCGAATAAATGTGTTAATAAGTGCCTTAACAAGGTTTAACTATATCCATATAAGAAAAATGCCCCCCCGCCCTGGCAGCCATGTTTTTCAAGGAACCAAAACAGTTTTTGAAATGCAACCAAGATATCATTAGAACAAAGGAAATGACCAGGTTTCTTGAATAAATGGCCATTAAATGTGTTTTCTAGAGTGTTAAACAGATTTTACTATAGTCATATAAGGAAAACTGCCCTGCCCCTGACGGCAATGGTTTTAAGCAGACGGAACTATTTTTTAACTCGACCCTGATATCAGAATATACGAGAGAATCACAATATAAGCTTTAATTAATAAAATCATAAATAAATGTGGGTAACAAATCATTTTTGTTACAAAAAGCATTATAATTAAATGTAGCACAATATTGGAATTATTAAAATATTGATTGCAAATGAAACGGTGCTGTACATTAAGATTGTTGACACTATTTCAGCTTTTATAGGAGTCTTAAACAAGATGTTTTTGTGAAACAATATGTCCCCCATATATTGGCCCTTGACCTTGAATGATGACCTTGACCTTTCACCACTCAAAATGTGCAGCTCCATGAGATACACATGCATGCCAAATATCAAGTTGCTATCTTCAATATTGCAAAAGTTGTGGCCCATGTTTAAGTTTGATGCAAACCAACAAAAACACTTACCAACAAACCAGCAGGGCAAAACCAATATGTTCCCCAGCATAGACTGGGGGGGGGGGGGTATTCTGGGTTGGGGCGTGGGGTATTGTTTGGGTAGAATCAATCGTGGTATTCAGGGTAAGTGTTGTTTTGTCAAAAGTCTTAATAAAATTTGATCATATATAAGGAAGTTATGGCTTTGTAACTAAAGTAATATGCATTTTATAATGGAAAAAGGGCCATAATTCTTGCAAAATGCTTGACACAGTTGTCTGCTCTTGTTTATAGATAAGGGTCATGTTGGTAAAGAAGTTTTCAAAATATGAAAGCATATGTCAAGGGACATTGAAAATATTTGAGGTGGTACGCAAGTTTTATATAGATTAATATCAATAATATGCATATTCTAAGTGAAAAAATGGTAATTATTCTTACAAAATTCTTGACACATTGGTCTGCTCTTGTTTGTAGATTGAGGTCATGTTGGTAAAGAAGTTTGCAAAATATCAAAGCAATATGTCAAGAGACATTGCAAATATTTGAGGTGGTACGCAAATTTTAACATAGATTTAACAATAATATGCATATTCTTAGTGAAAAAAGAGCCATAATTCTTACAAAATGTTTGATACAATTGTCTGCTCTTGTTTATAGGTTGGGGTTATGTTGGTAAACAAGTATTCAAAAATATGAAAGCAATATGTCAAGGGACATTGAAAATATTTGGGGTGTTTCGCAAACTTTAACATAGATTTATCAATAATATGCATATTCTTACTATAAAAGGGGCAATAATTATGTCAAAATTCTTGATACACTTGTCTCCTCTTGTTTATAGGTTGGGGTGATGTTGGTAAACAAGTATGCAAAATATGAAAGCAATATGTCAAGGGACATAGGAAATAATTGGGGTAGTACGCAAACTTTAACATTTGCATGCTAACGCTAACAGGCACGGAAACGCCGACGCCGGGGTGATTAGGATAGCTCCACAATATATATTTCATGTATAATAGTCGAGCTTAAAAGTAAATATACTATAAACAACAAGCTTACCTCAATCACAACTTTAATGGAATGCTTATATCAATAAAGTTACAATGATATGCTAGGGATTGAAACTAACTTCCTACTATTTGTTGCCCGCATGGGCATCCATCTTTAGTATTTTGGTTGCCCAGATAAAGAATAACGAGCCCAGAAATATGTACATGTGTATATTATACATTCTTTTAATAAAATAATAGATAATTAAATAAAATTGCTGACATTACACATGTTCAATGCATGATGTATTATTATGAGTTTGAATTAAATCATTTCCTATTCCTAAATAATGAATGTTATTTAACTAGTACTGATCCATGGTGGTCTATTGCTATTCAATTTTTATTGCACTGAATTGTGTTAAGCTTTAAAAAAAAACGAGTTGCCCGGCCGGACAACCAACTTTTGAAATTGAGTTGCCCAGGCCAAAATCTACTTGCCCCGGGCTCACAGGAAACCACTAATTTCCATTCCTGTATACCCTTTCATTTTCTGTTCTTCCATCCCATTCTCAAAATTAATTTTATAACACAATATTTTTTAATAACATTTGTATTGAATGCTAACCTTTATGACCCAAAAAACAATTTTACAAAGACGTAATCCAATCGCAGCGAGTTATTTTATTTAGTTTACCATTATCAGTGTTGTCTTTAATTACCGGCAGCCGGCCATTTCGCCGGTTACATTTACTCTAGATGCCGGCTACTTTTCCCAAATATATCAAGTAAAATGTCACAAATACTTTCGTTTTACTGCAAAATTGCCGGCCATATAACTGACTACTCAAATTTTCTGAAAAACACTGAATTATCGTGACAAACACACACTATTAAAATACATTTAAGATTCGTTTGTAAAATAAAATGACACTTTTAGCTTGGCCTTGTCGTCAGTAAATTCCAAAGAGTCATATAATTTCCCACGAGATATCTAAACAAGAGGGTCATCGCTCCACTGCTGAAAAAAGGCTGAAACAAATATTCTCTGCATGTACAAATACTTAAATATAGGCCCTATTTAAGCACATGTACACTTTCCAAAGTTTTTTGACCCCCTGGGCTAACCCCAGGGGCATAATTTCAGCAAACTTTGTAGAGGACTACTATATCTCACTACATGTACATACAAAATAGGGTAGTCATAGGTCCTAGAGTTAAGGACAGGAATATTTAAAAAGTTTTCACAAAATAAGCAAGATATAAGCGTATATAATGTTCAATTTTGTGACCCGCGGGTCAGGGTCAAATTTGACCAAAAGGGCATAATTTAAACAAACTTGGTAGAGGACTATAAGATGTTACTGCATACCAAATTTGGTAGCCATAGTCTGAATGGTTTTCGACAAGAAGATTTTTTAAGATTTCACAAAATAGGAACTTTATAAGCGTTTATTCAATTTTGTGACCCCCCCAGGGCAGGGTCAAAGCTGACCCCAGAGGCATTATTTGAACAAATTTGGTAGAGGTTTATTAGATGTCACTACATACCAAATTTGGTAGCCCTAGGCCCAATGGTTATGGACAAAAGTTTTTAAAGTTTTCACAAAATAGGCCCCATATAAGTATATATTCAGTTTTGTGACCTCCGGGCAGGGTCATATTTGACCTAAGGGGCATAATTTGAACTAACTTGGTGGAGAACTATTAGATGTCACTACATACCAAATTTGGTAGCCCTATGCCTTATGGTTAAGGACAATATGATTTTTAAAGTTTTCACAAAATAGGCACTATATAAGCATATAATCGATTTTGTGGCCCCCAGGGCAGGGTCAAATTTGACTACTGGGGCATAATTTGAATAAACTAGGTGGAGGACTATACAATGTCACTACAATTGTGGTGTGGTCAACCGGGATCACCTATGAGAGAATCAGGTGAACCAACCACTGCCCTTATCAGACATCAGTCTGAAATTAATGTTACTCAGCTTTACATATACGCTACAGTAATTAAATCATGACAGAACCTTGTCAAGTTGACGATGCTTAGATTTGAGAAGTTTCGTGTGGGTCCGAATTCCGGTGACATTTGTTTTTGTCTCGTATCGCGAGAGATAAGATGACGTCACGCACGCGCAGTTCGGTAAATATTGACCGATGCCAACGCAACTGTCACCTACGAAAAGACGCTCAAAATGAGACCAAAACAGGTAACACTCGTGTATAATGTTTCTCACACCTTTATTTGTATGTTTTCTACTATTCATAATTCATGGCCCCCTTTAAACCCCTTTATTTGGTCCCAAACTCGCTTTTAAGCATGTGAAAGTCCGTTTGCATTGTCGGCTGGAGTTGACTCGTAGAAGTAGACCGGAAGTTTTCGTTTTTTTCAATCAGGCCAACCTATTTTTTCTATTAGGTTGCTGGTCGTATCCCTTAGACTACTTTTTCATATTTTTTTAATTATATGCAATTAATTGCTGAATGTGAAGATCATGAAGAATAAACTGCTGGCACATATGAATTGTAAAAAAGTTAACCTATTTATGTGTTTGACTGTTAAAAGAGTTATTTCAAAAGAATATTTATAAGTTGGAGCTCTAAGGAGGGGTGACACTTTACTCTGTTTGTGTTGTGATAAGGAAGAAAAAACGAATGAAAATACAAATGCATAAACTAATTGTAAATAAGTTTCTATATTTTGACTGTTATAAAAAAATTAAAGAATATTTCCAAGTTAAAAAAAAATACAGAAAAACTAACAAATAGCAGTTGCTTGGCCCAAATACACCATTAGGTTTGAGTAATTTCCCTTTGAATGACGTCACCGGAATTAGGTCCTTTCTAAAAATGGCAGACAGCTTCGACCAGGGCTACTTTACGAAGCCGAATCTTATTTATTTAAGCACATATTTGCCAAATTCGGTTTGGTAAGTGTAAATAGAGGATTTTTCCATCAAGGTATGTACACAATTTTGTGTTGTGTTTGTTTACTTTCACTTCTTTTTAAAAATCGATTCTTACCCCCACGGAATTTGGTCCTTCGAGGATACTCCAGACGTAAACATTGCATCATTATATGGAAAACAGCTGCACAACTGTATGCGAAAAGGTAAAACAGTATATTCTATCGAGAACTAACTTGCATAGCAACGTCCGAAATGTGCAACATCCGACTTCTATTTCAATATTAATGAATTCAAGATATAACGTTAACTGAACTGTTGTACTTTAAGAAATCAACTATAAAACTTGTGTTTTGATAAAAAAAATAAGCAAAGCAAACCAAAAACTTACCCTTTTAACGGCAAAACAATTAATTTATCCAATATTCAACACATTTCCATTAAAATTATGCCCTTGAACTTTAACGTTGATGGTCGTTTCGTGCCACTACCAGTTCCCGCCACTGATATTTGTGTTGTTTATTTTTTAAGGTAAGTTTCGTAAGAAATAAATGTGTTTGCAAACTTTCTCGCATGGTAATGGTATATAAAATTCAACTCATCGGACAAATTCAAGAACACAATGACACTTACCAAGTTTTCTGAACAACCGTACACAGCGCAAAATGCGGCCAGTGGGCCAGATGAGACGCCGCGTGATGTCTGCAATTTCGTACGCTGAAGATTTCCATATCAACGGGTGTTTTAATGTCAAATGCTAGTGTTTTTTAATAGATCGTATACTTATCTACAAAACAGCGAAGTAGCGTTCACTTTAATCATTTTTGACGATGTTATTTTGTAAATACTTTCTGGCGTTCTTTTCGAACGTTCATTGGCAGTCATTTTGATTGTTGATTGTCTACTTCCGAAATTATGTGTTTTAATGACTCTCATAAATGTTTTTAGTGCAGAAATTGTATTTTTAAGTATTGATTTCTCCATTTATTTTTTATATTTTGTTAAGTTATTTGCGTTTAAATTTGATTGTTTGTTGCTTACCGTACTTGCGAACTATTTGTTGTGTTTACGCTAGTGGATATGTAATCAGGTTACCGTATCTACATCAATGAAATTTAACGGTTGTTTGTTTTTGTTTGTTTTGTTAATATTTTCTAAACGGGTTCAGCTTCGTTCGTTAAACGCAATATGAATTTATTTATTAATTTGGGAATAAAATCGCAATATGTATTATTAAAAATCAAATTTGAAGTGCCTAGCGCGTGAATTGACTCCTGGGGGTGAATTGTCTTTGGGTTGCTATTAATGCTAATAACGCTTCCGGCGAGAACTCATTTAATAGCGATTTCGCAATAAAAAACACCACTTTTTCGGGATTTAATCAAAAACTGGATTTTTCCCAGACATAACGAATACGCCATCAAGTAGATACATATTCTGGTTCTGGTACATATTCATGTCAAATTTCAGCAAGAGTGTTGGGCCAGTTTCCAAGACTCCCAAATCGCGGCTATACCCTGGAGCTTAATGAATTTTAGTCGCCATTATCATTCGTTCAATTGAACGTCATCAAATGATGACGTCAATATAGCACTCATTCCATACAATATGTCCATTTAATGAGTGGAGTGATCGCGCTTCATTTCAATTTTCGCTGAACTGTAAATACATTTCCAGCGGTCGTTATGAATACTATTCAGAGATTATGTAAAAAATGAGTTTCCACGTTAAGAGAGAAGTTACGCTAGCAAATTATTTCGGAATCGGTTTCGAAACATTTCAAGTAAAAATACATTAGATATAATATCATACCGTCAGCGGAATTTTAAATTATTTTCGAGGATAAGCTCGGATAATTTTGGTGCATCGAATTTATAAGCGGGATTTTTTGTTGTTGTACATATTAAAATCTTCTTAATAATGCATATATCTTGACTAAGATTTACCGATAACGGTACACGAAATAACAACTGATTCAAATCACTTAAACGATTTAAAGCTTATGGAAGCGACAGTCATTAATTGGATATTTAATAGAATCTATTGACATTATGTCATCTCATTTATGTAATTCGTTTAACAATATGCTTAAATACCGTTTATTACAGTGGACGGAATGTATTATTATCCCCCTTCATAAAAAGGCTCGAAATCCGATGTAAATAATTACAGATAAATGAGCTGTTTTTCAAGAATTATTTACGACTGTTATCAATGAATGTGTTGAAAATATCTGTATTAACCATAACATCATTTCGTACTCCCAATACGGATTTCAAAAATGGCGATCAACTACTGACGCAATATTTATTTAAAATTCTCGTTATTTATTTTACAACAAACGTTTGTATGTTAATTTTGTCGGTTTGATGAAATGCTTTGATGCTATTAATAGAAATGCTTTATGGTTATAAAATTTAAAATGTGGAATTCAAGGCAAAATATTAAGATTGTCGATATCTGCCCGTCCGTCCGTCTGTCCGTCTGTCTGTCTGTTATAACGGCTGAGTAATGACGCAATGTTTTTCATTATCGCCTTTTGCCCGCAGCTGCTGTAAGTCGTGGTCATTATTTTTTAATTTAAATAAAGAAATAATATTTTTCTATCATGTTTTGTTGTCGAATAACTGCACGAGTGATTTGATACCACGCATTTATACTCCTTAATGTGGGTTATTCGACAAAAAACCATCATAGAAAAACATTATTTCGATTCTAACACGTTTAAGATTGATTTGGTTCAAGCTTTTGGACGTCAACCATTGTGTACACACCGGTCTTACTGACAATAATGTAGTTACGTCACCATCTATATATAGAATTGGACGTGAACTATATTTTTCAATACTCCGCCCTTCTTAGTACAAAGTTCACTATTTAGTGACGTCATTGAATTGTACAAACATATGACGTCGTTTTCATTCATAAATATTTTGCAAATGACGTCACTTTCATTGAGAACAAAAATCGTAGAAACTAAATGACGTCATGTTTATTAATGCTACTGAAAAGTTGACGTGCTATAAATTTTTTCTTAATTACGTTTCCTTACAAATACCATTCTTTAAAGGCGTGGTCCCGGGGGGGGGGTAACTTCCTAAATACGGGTATATAGGGGTGTGCCGATTTTACGGGGTGTGTTTTTCGACTGAAATTATAGATATGTGTATGGTTTTGAGCATCTAAGTATAGATATTGGTATTGAAATCAGAAATTTGCTTGTATATAAATGCATACAGATTTGAAAGTATCAGTATCAAAGTGGGTATGATAAATGTCATTCTTGTATATAAATTGGTATATATTTATACATAATATTGAATTAAACAAATTCTTCTCTTTAATCACGGTCCTCTTTGCTCATTCCCTTTGAGTTTGCCACGAGATCAACAAGAGTTTTCATATTTGGTCGTGGTCCAACAAAAGAATGATGAAATAATTACTGTGTTAGCAAAACTGCCTCGTACGTCTCATGTTTTATATAGATAAAAAAATCATAATTATGTAGTCAAGACTCTTTATAATATTTTAGTATTCAACCCAAAGGCCCAGAGATTACATATGTGTTTTGCTACTGCGTAAAGTGGTCGTCCAGAGAGTATTCAAATGACGCGCATGTGGTCAAAACTCAGACTGGAAACCTTCCAGGGATGTGTCATAAGGTTTATAATACCTCACATAGCAAACATATTTTTGATAAGGCATTCTACTCGGTAATCAAAATGCCCAGAGGTCTGGTATTTGGTTGGTGAAATTATATAATGCTACTTTGCATATATTCACTTAGATAAACAACTGACACGTTTTCGCTCGGGAATTCGCTTTTGCTAATCGAGTTTTCACGACTTACTCTCATTCTGTAAAACTTAAGAAAACCTTACAAATGAATATCACTTTATATACAATATTATATTAATATATTATTTTAATATATGTCTCCATATATGGTATAAGATATCACATCACACCAAACTAAGGTCACTTACACAAACGTTGATGGTTTTAGGGTCTTTTATAGCAGACGCGACGTGCATACAGTAAACAAGTCGCCTAGACACATATTTACATAGAAAGATACTACAGTAACTGAGATATATGTACCTCCTAAATGTTTAACGTTTTATTTGCATATACTTTTCAACATGTTAAGGAATTTCAACAACATAAACCTATTACACTAGTTATTCACAACGTGGCATTGTTAATGCATATACTTGTTTTATTCTAACATTTCGGAGTGTTGATAGCGATTATTTTCTTTCGAAGTATATAAGACCAGTCCTCATTCCGCTCCATGTCCTCATATCTCACCGGAGGTGACATCAGTCTGGTCACGCGCTCGTCCTGTTGTCATGGGATACCGGCTGCGTCCACCGCCTCCTTGAACTTGGCCGGCGACGCAGTGGCAATGCAGATTCTGGGAATTGATTCACCCTTCGATCTGACACCGCAATCAAACGTATGAGAAAGTTGAAATACTAGTACATTATACTTAACTGAAAACACGTTAGAATGATAAGACTTCATCTCACTATAATTCAAGTCTTCATTAGAACCACTTGAATACACAATTCGATAATGCGTCTGTTAGATTTTGTTTCAAAGTACACGTAACCACTTGTTAATTATCTCGTCACACCATCATATCTTTGGCGTATAATTTGAAGAAATGTCATAACAAATAATGCTTGAAAACGTAATCAGTAGCAGACAGTTCAAAATGAAACTGGTACAAATATAGTGCTATTCGTGATTTCGTTGTTATTTAATATTCATTAAAACCGCCTGTACCCTAGACAGGCATACTATCGAGCCTCCGCTGCATGTATACAGCTTTAGTGATCATTTTATAATTAAAAAACAACAGCATTAGTAATTATTTTGTAATTAAAAAACAACAGCTTTAGTGATCACTTTGTAATTAAAAAAAACAGCTTTAGTGATCACTTTGGATAAGAAGACGAGTTAATCCATAAATCAATCTCTGGGTTAATGGTCCCCATTTTTTGAGCTACTTCCAAAAGTACAACAACAAGAATATGACCGGGCCGTTGGCATCAAAATTCGAATTTTTACATGTCAGGGAAAATGATTAAATCAGGAGGACGCTCGAAAAAAAACAACAACAGTGGAATACGATTTTTATTGCGAAAAGTTGAGGCATTGAGTACATGTGTTACGGTTCTAGAGTGGAATAGTGTTTCTTTCAACTGTGTTCCACGGCCTGTTAATCACGCGCGCCACCTCGTTTTGTGATGCAATAATAAATGAGCCAATGCTTCTTCCGAGATGGCGCTAATGACCGGATGTTATGAAATTGTACGGATAATTGTACAAGGTGAGTAGGATTTTTTTAAATGTTTTTTTCGACATATTTCTCATTATTTTAAAAATATGGCAATGTAGTGCGATTCAGCGAAGATTTATTCATCCACAAATGTACAAACACAAACAATCACAGCCCATTTGGAAACGTGAGGACCTTTATAAGTTGTGGCATGGTGAAGTTCTAAAAATAAATCGATGTAGTTTGCCTGTTTGACGAGCAAATGTCTATCCACATAAATCTCTAATGGCATCAAACAATTGCTTTGAAGATGTACAAGTTGATGCATACACAAACACACTGGCTTCTCGCCGATCTATTAGATAATTTTCTATTTTCAAAAAGAGATGGATCCAATGCCAAGTAGGTGGGGCTCAGGACAGGAGGTGGCGCCAATGCGCATTTTCAGCAATTTTAAAGTGAACTTTTTTATGTAACAGTTTCTGCGCAATATTATTCTAGGACTGAAAGTAAATCTTCGTAAAATAAAAACAACTAACAAGTGAATTTTAACGAGTATGTTCGTGTTCTTATTTGATGTTTTTCATTCATTGATGTTATTAGCTCGGCTGTTTTCGGAGAAAACCCGAGGTATTGTCATAGCCAGCTCGTCGTCCAGCGTCGTGCTAAAACCTTTACATTTTGTTAACCTTTTGAACATTGGCTCTGAAATCAAAGTGCTTCCACCTACTACTCTCAAACTTCATATGTAGATGCACCTTGATGAGGGGTCACTAGGTCAAAGGTCAAGGTCACAATGACCTCTAAAAATAATTTCTGACTAGCTTTCATGTATTAGCTCGACATTTCGAAGAAAAATGAGAGCTATACTACTCGCCCCGGCGTCGGCGTTGGTTAGAGTTTTTTTTTAAAGTCAAATAACTTCAACACTATTAAAGATAATTAACTAAAACTTGGAATACTTTTTTATGACAACAAGATAATTGTGTAGATCAAGGTGCATAACTATGTCAGCATTATGTTTAGAGTTATGCCCTTTTTATACTTAGAAAATTGAAAATTTGGTTAAGTTTTGTGTTTAGTTCCACTTTATTCCTAAAGTATCAAAGCTGTTGCTTTCATACTTGCAACACTTACTATCATAAGGGGTCTGTGCAGGCAAAGTTCTGTAACTCTGACTAGCATTTTGACAGAAATATGGCCCCTTTCATACTTAGAAAATTGAAAATTTGGTTAAGTTTTGTGTTTTGGTCCATTTTACTTAAGTATCATAGCTATTGCTTTCAGACTTGGAACACTCGCTAACTATCATAAGGGGACTGTACAGGACAAGTTGCATAACTCTGGTTGGCATTTTGACGGCATTATGGCCCTTTTTACTAAGTAACTTTGAATATTTTGTTTAATTTTGTGTTTCGATGTACTTTACTTCTTGAGTACCAAGGCTATTGCTTTCAAACTTCAAATACTTTCTTACTATCATAAGGGTAGTGTACCTGGCAAGTTGAATTTGACCTTGACTTTTGAATGACATTGAATCTCAAGGTCAAATAAATATTTTTTTCTTAAATTGCCATAACTTCTTTATTTAGGATCAGATTTGATTCATACTTTGACAAAACAACACTTACCTGACATACCGAAATGGACTCTACCCAAACCATCCCCCACGCCCCACCCAAGAATCCCCCGCCCCCTAAAAAAACTAGACATTTTTTTTCTTATTTTTGAAATATCATCTAATAAATGACCACACCCCACATTATTCCCCCCTCTCCACCCCACACATACAAATATATATATTTTTTAAATATGGTAAAACACAAATGTTTAGTTTTATTATTTCACTTTTGAAAGATCGTCCAACCATCCCACCTAAGCTATTGCTATCAAACTTAAAATATAATCTTATTAGTTGTTTTATGACTTTACAAATATTCAATAGATTGCGGAAAATATACCTGAACTCAGAATCGTCTATAATGTACCGCTTCTTTAAAACATAAGCGATCAATATGTTTCAATTATGGTCCTCTTCCAGTTAGAATATGACTGTATTACCTTGACATTATTGAATATGAACAATTTCCCCATGATGGCTTACGTTATACTGTCAAGCACTCGAAAAGTCGAGCGGGCTGTCTTTTGACAGCTCTTGTTCAAAACGGCACCCACAGCCGAGCGTTGGCACCCGTTATGCGGTGCTCTTTTTATTATTTCTATGTTCATGAATGGTTTAAATAAAGAAACGTGTATATGGTCAATATTAAAAACTAAACTACTTACCAATGCTCATTGCTTATGTTCAAGTTGCATTTGTATATAACGTTAAGTTAGAATGTTCTATATCTTATTTATTGTGTAACTGGTGATTTATATTTTCTCTTTTTACAGATGGGAGTTTTTAAGGGAAGGAAACGGAAAGGCTTGGTCCTAGCTTCACGGAAAAGACACAGTCTTGGTAAAAAGAGAAAGCTGTCTGAATTTCAACAAAGAACATCTGGAAGAAACCCGGGTATGAAACGCGTTTTCAAGAGTACTTCATGTAAGACACCACATAACAGAAGCATTACCATTTTCAACTCACCGTTATATAAAAAAGCAAGATTGATGTCACCAATCGTTCGACAAGGCGGTTCCCCATTTTTTCCAAGAGTAAATCAATCAAGAAAATTATGACAGTTTGGAAGAGAAAATACTAATTCTTCATTAGATGAAACGTACCTATACCCAGAAAACGGCTTCGGAAACTCGCGTTTAATGATGTCAATCGCGGAAGGTGATGCAACCTCTGAAACGGGTAGCATATCGGTCATTGAAAGAGATAATACTTTTGAGGAATTCACGGCAGATGACAATAGTACAAATTATTGAACGAAGCTATGAAGATCCACCATGAGCAAAGTGTCGATGGGGAAATTGTGTCGTTTTTAAATTTAGTATTAAGTGGACGATTTCCGTTAGACAATGTTGCATTTCAACTGTTTTTAGATGTTGTCAAATGGTTTGACTGTGAAAACGTAAGAACCATGCGCTATAATGACACAACTATGAAGTTTTTCTGGTTGGAAAAGCGCTTGTTTGGGGGACGTTTTTGCGTTTCATGGCTGGGCCAAAACACGAAACCAGTATTTTCAGGGTCATTCTCAACTGCATCCGAGTTCGTCAAAAATAATCTTTGCATGTCCAAGTTTGTGTTATCACAGTTTAATCAACTTGGCTTTGAATTAAATTGCGACGTGAGCACCGGCTTTATTGAACACATGTTAGATCTAGTAGCCAAAAATTATCCAGAAACAATGCCGTATTTTTTTATGTTTGACGAGAATAAAATTAAACGCGGTGCAGACGCTGATCTGTTGGGGTTTGAAAAAGAGCCATTGTCTGAAAAAAAGCTGAAATTAGATTTTGATATTGCCATGTTCGACAACACTGCAAAAATCTAAAGGAATTGAAGCACTGATGGAATGTGGCCAATCAATAAGTGATAAGGTAACTAGTGACCTTTTTCAGGAAATAATGAAATGCTTTAAAGGTGTCTCCAAGCACCTAATGGCTTTAAGACAGCTTAAGAAAAACACGGATATGGCATTGCACAAGTATAAGGACAAAATTCACAAGAATTCTTCACTGGCTAAAACGTTTTAGTATGCGATTGATTCCTGTAAAACAACGCTGTATTTAATAGATAATTGTGTGACAGTCTGCTAGACGTTCGATTTGTTATATGCAAGACAGGAGCGTACATCAATGGTTGTTTAAAATTATTTCCGAGAGATAGGGTTGAAATTGTGAATGTAAATAACCTAGACAATGTAAAGATGTTAAAATTTGGGGAATCTGACAATCTGCCAACAGAGCAAATTAAACAGAGGACAGAACGATGGTATAAGGACAGACATGAAATGAAAATCACAGGAAGCACAGTGAATACAGCTTTTAGCTTAGACGGACTTAAACGTTGTCAGTGACACTTTGATGGCATTGTTAGTGGTGTGCACACCGACAATTTGATAGAAGCACAAAAGAAAGCAATGAATCACGGAATTCTATCAGAGACGCACGAAATCGCAACACTCGCTGATATTGTAATGCCGTTCCTATTCCCGAACAGTGTCTATTGTGAAGAAGGATACTACATTGAAAATAAAATGATGGTGTCTCCGGATGGCAGTGTTCGTGATAATATGATAATACGGGATCGACTGTAGAGTATGCTTTTGAAGGTAAAGCACCACTGAATGAAATTGTAATGCATTGTCTACAGCATTACATTGTACCTGCGAGATACATCCCTCATACAGTTCCAGAGTCAAAAGTTACAGGTTCTACCAACGGTACTATATATATGTGCTGGACTCCAGAAAGTAAAACAGTATTCAAGGTTCCTTTCAATGAAAAAATGTGTTCTTCCATTGAAAAGATTGTACGAGATATATACACAGCTGATGTACCAAAGCGACCAACACGGATACCAATAGAAACAAAAGTGCTCAAGGAACATATGAAGACACATGTTAAAAACTGCGATTATTTAGGAGAGCTTCCGTCTCTTTTAGGAACGAACGTTGGAAACTCCAATTCCGAACAATTAAAAATAAACGATTCCAAGTCATTTTCATACAAAGATTTAGTAACGTCGTTGCACAAATGTGTACAAACATTAAATGACGTATACAACTTACAAAGAATGTATGCATCACAAGTGCTTGTGTATTTGCTTGCCGACCTCGACAGACTATGGAAACCAGAGCTACCACATGCAGTACCAGTTATGTACTGTTATAGAGGATCCAATGGACATTGCCAGAAAGTTGATCGAATATTGCATTCCTGAATGATTTCAAAGAGGATTACACGTACCTGTAGTGTCTACAGGTGGGGAGTTTGTGCAACTGATGGTACAAGGCAAAAAACGGACAACCACTTACAAAACATAGATAGATAGATTTATTTCGGCATAGGAAGCATATACACAGTTCACAACATAACATAGAATAAAATAATAAGCAATTATTAAAAACTATATCATGTACAATAAACTATGACATGCTCACCAAACCAAGGATAACACAAAAAAGAGCAAGCCTTTATTTCCATTGTGGTCCTTATTATTGGTGGCATGACAAAAAGAGGAATACCTTAAACATAACTATGTTGACCTTAAACATAACTATGTTCATAGTAAAATAATTATTTAACGAAAAAAATAATATATAACACCGTTCAAAAGAGATCAAACTAATTAACACAGTAGTGCTCAGAAAATATGACAGGAGCTGGAAACTAAGATCAATTGATAATGTTATCAATTATTGCATCACATAGATATTTTGACAGTTGTAAATTGATGATATGAGGTATCATGAATTATCTAAATTAAATATATTACTAAAATGTATGTTATTAAGTATGAACTAACAATTATTAAAAATAAAAACCTAAACCAAAGTTAATATCTGCTTATTAAAAGTGAAAAGATACACATATATAAAAAATTAAATATTATTCATTAAATGACTTTTAATGGCAACCTTAAAGCCTTCTAACCTGTTGACCTCTGTGAGTGACTCAGGTAAAGAGTTCCAGAGTTTAATGCTGTTAAAAGAAAAGGATTTGGAACCATGACATTTGACCTTGGGTAAACAATACCCACCCTTTTTACTAAGCCTAGTGCTGTAATTATGCATAGAATCTTGGGAAACAAAGTGTTCACTCAAGTAATCTGGAAAAAGGCCATTTCTTATTTTGAAGACATGACCTAACATTATTTAATTTGCTCTCATGTGAACTGGTAACCAGTTGAGGGACTTAAAGTGAGATTGGTCAATATGAACTCTAGAATCAAGGTCAAGAAAAAACCTAATTAACTTATTTTGACAGGTTTGTAACTTATTTCTTAAGGACTGAGTTATACTAGTATACCAAACAGAACAAGCATAATCATAATGACACTGAATCAGTGACATTACAAGAAGTTTCTTCGTATGAAAAGTAAGAAAATCTTTTTTACGATAAAGGAATTTTAACCTAGAATTGGCCTTTTTCAAAAGAGACTCAGCCATTGAGCAGAAAGAAAGGTTTTGGTCAAGGGTTATTCC
Source organism: Dreissena polymorpha (assembly GCF_020536995.1). NCBI lineage: Eukaryota > Metazoa > Mollusca > Bivalvia > Myida > Dreissenidae > Dreissena > Dreissena polymorpha. The sequence continues at coordinate 19,107,326 of NC_068363.1, forward strand.
AAGATACTTAACGGATGATGTAGAAGCAATGTGTGTACGTTTACAAGATATATCAATGCTAGAGTGTGACCTAAGTTTTTGCTTGGACCCAAACACAATTGACTCAGTTTGACCTAAGTGCAATGACAACTTATTGTCGATCAACCATTGGCTAACCAAGTTCATATCATCTGTTAGTGCCTTTTCAACATCAAGTACACCTTTACCAGAAACAAGGATTCCAGGATCATCAGCATATAATAACAATTTATTTTTAACCACAGCTGACATATCATTCACGTAAATTAGAAAAAGAAGGGGTCCAAGGATTGAGCCTTGGGGTACACCACAGGTTATACTGGCCTTAGAAGAAAAGATACCGGAAACATCAACAAGCTGGTTTCTATCCGACAAGTATGATTTGAACCAGTTTAAAACGCCATCACTAAGACCGGATGCTCGAAGCTTCATGAGAAGAATTGAGTGGTCGACTGTATCAAACGCCTTCTGTAAATCTAACATAACCATGCCAACAATATTACCTTTATCATTTTCATACCTGATAAAATATGTTAGGTGAATTAAACAAGTATCCGTGGAGAAGCCACTTCTAAAACCTGACTGAAATTTATACAATAATTTATTGTCTTTAAAATAAGATTCAACCTGGTCATAAACTACCTTTTCAAGGATTTTAGAAATAACATTTAAAATGGACACAAGCCGGTAATTACCTACAGACAATTTGTCATCCTTTTAATAGAGGGGAACAACACTTGCCGTCTTAAGATCATCGGGGACTTGACCTTGTATGAGGGACAAATTAATGATGTGAGTAAAGGGACTAACAATAACAGAGGACCCGTCTTTGACAAAACGCAAAGGTATGCCATCTAAGCCAGTAGCTTTCTTTGTACCAAGTGAAGTTAAATATTTAAGAACTTTACTCTCAGTTACAATGGAAAAAGAATAACTATTAGCATAAACACCCTTATTTGCATAAAAAGAATTAACAAAATTAACACCAAATTTGTGTACACTTTCAGGTAATTTTGCAACAAGTTTACATGCAATAGTTGTATAGAATGCATTAAATGTTTCAGCAATAAGTTTCTTTTCAAAACAAATATTATTTTCAATGTTTAAACACATGTTGGAGCCAGATGCTGCTGAACCTTTCTTGGAAGGCAAACCAAGATTTTTAAGAGTTTTCCATAAGGATGATGAATCATTTTTATTTTGATCAAGTACATTGTTAAAATAATCTTTTTTAGCATTGTGAACAAGTAACGGAACTTTATTTCTAAGAGTCTTAAATATGTTATAATTATCTACACTTATATCCTTTTTATAATTGTAAAAGGCCTTGTCGCTTTCATTCATAGCACTGAGAATGTCTGAGTCTATCCAAGATTCTGTTCTCTGCTTAATTCTAGTCTGTTTTACAGAGGCTATGTTGTCTATCACAGATAAAAATAGATGTTTAAAAATACACCAAGCTTCATTAACACTATCACATAACAGAACAGGAGTCCAGTCAATGCTAAAGGACTTGCCTGAAAATCTTCTGTATTATAATTTTTTAAAGATCTTAAAGTAACGTTGTTAAGAGAACTAATAGGAATTTTACTAACTTTCCTAGTACAAAATATTAAACTATGATCACTAAAGGAAGTGTGAATTACACCTGACTGAGTAATGTTGTCAATATTAGAAAACAATATCAAATCAATTATGGTTTCAATGGTAGAAAAAGCTCTAGTTGGTTCTGAAATCAGTTGTTTGTATTGAAACATATTAATAAATGATTTGAAACACTTTAAAAGAGTATTGCATTTGTTCATGGACACATCAGTGTTAAAATCACCCAGTAAAATAGATTCATGTTCTAAAAAATCATTGCATGAAGAGCACAAAGATTCTAGACTGGTAAAAATGTTCTGTTGTAAAGGAGGTCTATACAAAGCACCACATAAAATAGGTTTAGATTTCGGTAATAAAATGTCAATCCATATAGCTTCAAGATCATCGCGATTCAAATCGGAACGAATATTATAGGATAAGTCCTTCCTGACGTATATACAAACACCACCGTCATGTCTGTTTCGATCCCTTCGCTGAATAGAGTAGTTGTTGATATTAACTTCCGAATCTGGAACAGAGTCATCTAGCCAGGTTTCAGAGACACAAATACATGCATCCTTAGAACGTCGAGCTACAGAATCAATTTCATGTAATTTTGGTAGTAGACTTCTTGAATTTATGTGAAGAAGTCCACGTTTATTTAACACTTCATAGCCGCTTGTGGTAGAATCATTTTCAGTGGGGCCGGGACATGGATGGACATCCCCACACAGCAATAAACATATAGGATAAAAACTGTCTCTTCGTTCTATTGCATACGATGATTGTTTTCTGTTAGACACGGAACAGTTGATGAATGTGTTAAAATACAGATGTTGTCCATAGTTGACAGGTAGAATGTTGACACAGTCCGAAATATAACCAGCCGGGTACTGATGCACTTGAAAGTCATAAGAATCGTATTCAACAATGAATCGGCATGAATATAATATAAACATAAAAGCTATCTTCACAGTGTTCATGATTGCGTTTTGTCGTTGCCTTATAACTCAAAAACCATAAATATAAAGAAGTGAAACACTTGGTTGACCGACATCAGACGATTGTCAGAAGAAAACACTATCCGGATACTATTCATGTATTACAATAATTATTTCTGCAGTATATCACTTTAACGTTGACAGTACAAACCAGCTTTTATAACATTTCACAGTGTTTTTTATAATCTTCTGCTGGGTTTTCTTATGAAAGAGGTCTTAAATATATTAAAATTGAAAAACATCATAGTAAACAAGTTTGGACAGAGGTTTGCAAACTCACGATTACTGAAATACTTAAGTTAATTTAAAGTGTCTACATGGCACACAGAATATACACTGATGAAAACGGCCGTTTATTTATAGAAAGGCTATACAGCGAATTCGAGCTTACGACGCCGAAGTATTCACTCAAAACGAGGATCACTGTGACAAGCAACAGTCGAACAATGACCATGCTTTAGAACCGTTTCATGACCTTGCAGATAACACGATGTCAAATACGAAGGCTCACAATATGTCCGACTTTGCTTATAAAATACCATACAAATTTGAGGAAACTTTACGTGAAATGCAAAATAAGAGTGAATGGTATGTATTAACCCTTAATGATGGTAAAGAAATATGCTACTTGTTGAAACAAAAGATGAACTGAAAATCAAAAATGTTACGAAATGTTATTAACTCTCACAGCTAAGAAATCTTCTAGGCTCAGATATGGAAGAGGAAACAAGATCACAAGACGAAACGGACAAAACAAATGAAGCAACCCAAGCCTTAAAAACAATAGCAATGTCGGTTCTAAGGAAAACAAAATATCCTAAACAAGCTCTAAACATAGCTTATGCTACGTACATATGGCCTAAAACCAATAGATTGGAAATCAAATGGCAAAGTTGCAAACCGAATTAAGGTTTGTGGGCCACAGGAGAACGACGACGTGTATTTTGAACCGTTCTTTCTTCAGGAATTTGATTCAAATATGGATGATTTAGAATTTATGCGTATGACAAAACTCATTAAGTTACAAATCTTTATAAGAAAGCTTTATACCTAGACAAGATATCGGGTATTTCAGTAAACGCATGGACATACGTTTCTAAGACTAAAACTTACGTGTTGCATCCGTCCCTTATTGGAGTTACTGATTGGAAGATACTTGACCAGGTGAAAGTACTACTGGACAAAAAATGGTCAGCATTGCAGTAGAAGAAGAGATGACTAACGGCGGATTTATAAAAGAAGCAGAATTGTGTAAATTGATTCGGGAAGGTTTATTTGAAGCTGATGCCATGCCAGGAATACCAGCTTTCGAAAGATGCAAAAAACGTTTGGCACTAATTGAATTGCTTGACAAAGACGTAATTTTTGAAGCTTTTCGCCGTAAGGAAACTACATAAAGGGCATGTCTCATATCCTGTATGAAAGATTACGAACAAGTCAAGAAGGCAAACTGTACTTATGTGCCCTTGCGAATTCCGGGACGAACTGTGTACATGTACCCATAACACTTTGTAGCGAGTCGTTCTTCTCGTCAATGCAAGAAACATATCCTTGGGTCAAGGGATACTAAGTTCAAGCGGAGTCCAGAAGCATATATCGGACTTCACAACAGTAACTTCCATGAAAATGGAAGATTCACGGTACTTACATATTAAGTGTTATTTAAATCCCTGCATCACAAATTACTACCGATTACACATATAAACGGACTATATGTTACAGTGTTACTGAAAGATAATATTTTCATAGGATGAACAGCTTTTATAAACAGTTTCAATCATTTTGATAAAAGAATTGTGTCAATTTATTTTCAGAAAATAAAGAAACATTGCACTGACGGACATGCATAAAACAAAGTATGTAGATTCAATGGTGTTCATACTCGGATATCAAAATTTCAAAACATCTTTATAAAGACTAAACGTGTAGCTTACCCCAATCCGACTGTCGATATGCCTAAAGCCCTACATTTGTAGCAAATCCAGTATGACGCCGCCCAGAAGTAGTTTGCAATTGCCGGGAAAATAGATATAGTCAATGCATAGTTCCAAAGTATGTTGCTTTCTCTTCTTTTATACCTTTTATTACATTTTTTAGTAAACAATCACATTCTTGTTTTTTATTTAGCTTGGGCTTTAAAAACCGCACTAAATTTATAGTGTGAATTATCATGTCTTCTTATGTTTATTTTCAGGGATCATTATTTTCACACCCAAGCCCGAGTCAGATTATTAAAGAAAGAAAAAATATATCAACTGAATTCGTCGAGCACTGTGAAGGGTGAGCAACCCATACGAGCACAATACGGATACAAAAATAACGAGGCAATTATGTTACCTTCTAAACGTATTGACATACACCCTGTTGTTGATCGTGACTTTGACAGCAAAGCCTAAGTGCGGAGCAAATGGAAAGCAATAACTGAGAAACATGTTATAAGCATTGTATTTCATGCATAATTCATCAAATGGAAAACTGTTGTTCACTTCAGCATTTTTGAAAAAAAAAACATTTAAGCTGTAAATAACATATTTAATCATTTTGTGAGCTGTACCAGTTTAAAGGCTCTGATGAAACCGTGTCGTTTGTTGTTGTTCTTTTTGTTGTTTTTGTACTTTGTTGCCGTTTTAAAACAATGATACAGTCTTATCACGACCGTTGGTCGTTGACGCTTTAGGTGCTACTTAAATAACCTCGGGTAGTCCTTGTAGTACATTACAATGGATTCAGGATTCGGCCATATTCCGAGGTAGCTGTAAGCTTATTTTCCGTACTTCGGATACTCTGTTGTATACTTTGAGTAAATGGGATACTCTTTAAGTAGTTCCTGAGCTGCCAATCACCAATTGTGGTTGTCTCAATTGGTTGTTGTTGACCCATCGACTATTTTAAAGTACCGCGGATACTCTTAAGTATACTAAAATGTACCCCGGGAACGGAAATACGCTAACAGGCATCCAGTCATACTCTGGGATACTTTTTCCGTACGACGGGTCATTTGTAGTTTATTAAGTAATCCGGTGTACATTGAAGAAGTACCTGAGCCGGAAATGACTTGTCGAGCTTCAGTTATCATACGCACTCTTTTTCTGGGTGTCACGTAATCGTTCATAGTTCATGGACGACACATAGTTATAACAATGTTCATTACTCTTAAATTACTGGTGTTTAGCCTATCATTCGATATCTCGTCATGCGCGTATTGCCATGATGACGAGATTTGCATTAACTACCATTTACCCGTGTCACGCATGGGACAAGTCCTTCCCTTTTTATTTATGTTAATTTCTCTGCATAATGTTGCATTATGTGGGATAAAATATTCAACAACACATATATCAGTTTCTAATCCAGTTTAAAGTCTGACATAACTTATATATTCAGTTGTACAAATACGTTGTAATTGCTACATGATTGTGTCTTTTTCCATCTGCTCACCTCTAGATCTTAATGCTAACTGACTATTTCCCTTTAACATTTGCCCCGTGAAACTCAGTTATGAATCCCATTGGTCAGTGTTCTCTGCGTGCTTTTTGCTGATTGGCTAGATTACTAAACATACTGAATCAATGAAGCCCTGGGAATGGGATAGACAAACCACCCAAATATTTACAAGCTTTATCTGTATAAACACGTTTGCTTGACCAATACAAACATACCCGGCCTTGTGTGAACTATACTATTGTTTAATCTCTCCCTCATCGATAAGCTTATTGCCAATATATCATCTATTAGTGGTAATGGATAGGCAATTGGTTTTGTAATTTTGTTTAATTGTCTAAAATCAACGCAAAACCTTTTCTCGTCTTTATTATCTTTGTTTGAGTCATGTGTATTTTTCTTTTTGTCTAGCAAAACTATAGGAAAACTCCATGGACTTCTCGATGGACTTATTATGTTTGCAGCTAGCATTTCGTCGATGACTTTATCTATGAATACCTTATTGTTTAATAGTGTTCGATTCGGTTTCAATTTAATGGGCGGATGATCCCCTGTATCTATGGTAAATTCTTTCGCTGAAGTTTGTGTTAATTCTAAATTATTTCTTGCGAAGAGAGTTCTGTGTTTTAAGAGTACCTTGAGAATATTTTCTTTTTGATCTTCATCTACACGTAAATCTGATAAGATTTCATCTTCAGATAAACCTGCTTCCGGCTGATTATTTTTGATTCTTGTACTGAGCATATTTCATTATCATTTACCGATTGTATTCGCCCTATGGCACAGTGTCGTCTTAGCCTTATTGTTTTGTGCGTATTGTTTATAATTAAGATGGGAAATTGTCTATCACGCGTTGTCTTGACTACTGAATTAACAATTGTTTAACCAGCTTCATTATCAAAGAATGAATTGCTTATTCCATTGAATTCATAATTTGTATTTGAACGTATGCAGTTTCTTTTAGCTTGAGCTAAGAGTCAATATGCAGTTTGTGGTTTTAACACAGTATGTCCAGTTAATCTCGCTATCGTTGAAATGTGTACATCTTCTTCTAGAGGTACATAACAGTTATCAATCCTCAAACATCCTAAATCAAAGAACAAACGGACACCATTATCTTGTAAAAAGTCTCTTCCTAAAATAACATTTCTATTTACGTTACTTACTACAAAAAACATGCGCTCTTTATCTTTGCTCCCTATTTTGAATCTCAATTTTACACTTCCGTGGAAATGTAATGAGTTTCCATTTACCGACTTTAGATTTACTTTTTTAATTATCAGTGCTGGTTTTTGTTTTAACATATCATAAGTACGTTTACTCACGAGGCTGACCTCAGCGCCACTATCAATCAAGCTCCTAAATTGAAAACCACCTGTTGAAATAACACAAGAATTTGGACTACCATACAAAGCGATATTATATGTTTCGACTTTTTCATTCTTACCATAGACCCCTTTTTGGTAAGAATTTCCTAGTTTTTTCGATTAATGTACGTTTTTCTTTGAGTACATTCTCTACTTAAGTGTCCTAATTTACCACAATTCCAACAATCAATTTTATCTTTCCAATTTGTGTCATATTCGTTCTTGCGCCCGTTACCGTTTTGACCTATCGTATGACCGTTCCGTCCTACTGTATAGGCACTTATCACGCGTTGCCTACGGCGACAGATTTTAATAGAACGACCGTGTTTCTTGCAATATGTGCAAACTATAGATGACCTTATAAAATCGATATCTGCCTGAACATTATAAGTCGTAATGTTATCAAGTCCATTTATTTGCGATCGCAACTCAAACCTAGCTCTGATACTTTGTTCCTGTATTGCGCTTTTAACAGCATTTGATAGGGTTGCATGATTTTCGCGCATTAATTTAAGTCTCAAATAATCGTGCGATAATCCGTCGATAAAAATTTCTACTAACTGTTTTTCTATATAGTCTAAATTTCATTCAATATTTTCGTATGCATCAGTCGCAATAGATAAAAGTCGCTCAGCGTATATTTGAACATTTTCGTCGGTCTTTTGTTTAGTCGTCTTTTATAATGAGAAAGCGTATTGTGGGTCTAGAATTTCCGCTAATCTTAATTTAAGCTGTTCCTTTAAATCTGTCCATGTCCCTGTCGGATCATCAGTCAAAAAGCGTTGTATGTAATCACTAACAAGCCCTTTACTAGATTGGTAAGCAACAAATTTTAATTTATTCTCATCTAAATTGGTAAGCGTTCTATATTTTTCTACATTTTTAATCCAATTTTTAAATTCTTTTGAATTTCCATCAAATGATTGTAGAATCTGTGAAATATTCTGAGTGCTTATGTCCGTTTTAACATCTTTGATTTGTTCATATAAATTTTGAAAAAAATGAGGGATTATTTGATTTGCCATTTTGATACAAGCGTTAGGAAATAAAACAGTCACTCACCGGAAGTTGCATAATATGTGCGGTCTGATGTCGTTGTTCCCGGCTCACGGTCGTTGTTACTGGTTACAGAAGTTGCCGAAACGGAGTTTCTTCGCGTTGTTTTTCATGGCTTCGTAATCGTAAGTGGAAGTATTTCTTCGTTCGAATCCTTGGTTCACGGTCACCATTTAATGTCCTGTGTCACGTAATCGTTCATAGTTCATGGACGACACATAGTTATAACAATGTTCATTACTCCTAAATTACTGATGTTTAGCCTATCATTCGATATCGCGGCATTCGCGTATTGCCATGATGGCGAGATCTGCATTAACTACCATTTTCCCGTGTCACGCATGGGACAAGTCCGTCCCTCTCTATTTATGTTAATTTCTCTGCATAATGTGGGATAAAATATTCAACAACACATATATCAGTTTCTAATCCAGTTAAATGTCTGACATAACTAACATTTTCAGTTGTACAAATACGTTGTTATTGCTACATGATTGTGTCTTTTTCCATCTGTTCACCTCTAGATCTAAATGCTAACTGACTATTTCCCTCTAACATTTGCCCCGTGAAACTCAGTTATGAATCCCATTGGTCAGTGTTCTGTACGTGCTTATTGCTGATTGGCTAGATAACTAAACATACTGAATCAGTCTTGGGAACGGGATAAACAAACCACCCATATATTTACAAGCTTTATCTGTATAAACACTTTTGCTTGACCAATATAAACATACCCGGCCTTGTGTCAACTATACTATTCTTTAATCTCTCCCTCATCGATAAGCTTATTTGTACATATGTGAACTTTGTGACTGTCATGTTTCAATAAAGTAATCCCAAAATATTCCACCTACAAATTCCTACCATAACGTGACATGGGTTTACCAGTACTAAGTGCACCTAACTTATGCCGTGACGAACAACTGCTAAACTTTTATCAGGGATAGAATAAATGTAGAATGCATTGCATCACCAACCACCACACGTTACGTTTCCGGGCCGGTATTCGAACTAGCGATCCTCGGATTCGTAGTCCAATGCTTTACTTAATTACTACTGGGCAAGCCGCACGGTCTAACAAATCAAGTCGCTGAAGACACTGAAGTTGTTCGCTATTGCATAATTTAAGACGCAAATCATTTTTCAAAATTAATCGCAAGTTTGAATTGAACACACGCCATTCAAATTTTTATAAAGAGTGTCTCATAACGCACGGATCGAGATTTTTTTGCACTTTTTATCATCCTATTTATTTTATAGAGATAACATTGACAAAATAACAACAACATTGACCTTATTTGACGTTCTGAGAGCATAGACAGTATGATGAATATGGTAATGAGAACTGAATATAAAAACTATTTGCAGTCACCATCATATTAAATGAATATTGTTGGAATATCGAATACCAATCTCACTAAGAATACAATTTCATGATGGAAATTCCATGTACAAAACGATTGATTTTTGACACCATAAACGCATGAACATTTTCGAATATTTCATAGGCTGATTCGAGTCTAAACCTTCTGAACTTTGGCTACATCACTGTGTCTGTGCTCAGCGCAACGGATGAAGCAATGTTCAGTGTAAGGAATTCCGGACTACTCTCTGTATGTTCAAAGGACACAAATTGTGGCCCAGTTACAATTACGCGTTAAAATCCATCTCACAGAATTTCAGGGTCAGTACTCGTTCACTAAAGCGTCCGGAAATATAAAATTTTCTATCGATAAACACAGTTTTGCTTTCAATATTAGAAAACAAGAGATACATAATCCATAATACATTGAGTGATTTTATAGCGGGCAGCATCGCCTCTGACCATACTGCGCAAATGCACATGTTGGGCTTAAGATACGCTGGCCGAAACGCATAAGACCCATTTTCGCATGACGCGGCTATGAAAGTTTGATTTTAATGTGTCGAAAAAAAACTGCATGTAAATCAAAAAATATGATTATAGGTGCTACCTAATTTACGGGCAAAAGCTTTTTAAGTTTGTTTTTTTATGACCATGTATTTTTAATAAATAAATGGACATGATTGTGTTCAAAATATTATAATTGTTGCATTAATTAAGTAATGCATCCAAAAAAACAATCTTAAAACGAGTTACATGTTCCAAGCTTAAAGATCTAGCATCTTTTTTTTTTCTAGCCACAGGAATTTATAGCTGGTTCGGTGTCTGTGGTATAGTGGATGGGTTGTCTGCTAACTGGCTTAGTCACTGGGAGGTCTATGTATTGATTCCTTAAGTGGGAGCATTCTTTAGATAACCCTAAAGACATACTATGGCGTACCATTTGGGATGAAAGTCAAGAAGATCTACAAGTTAAAAAGAGAAATGTACGTCGAAGTACAATAATTGTACGTCGACATAAATATAAAATACACTTCGAAGTATATATTTGTACGTCAAAGTACAATTTATACTTCAACATACATGTTTGTACTTCTAAGTACACATTAATTTTTCTGAACAGCCAATCAAAACACTAGTCTCTTGAGCCGCTTTTCATTCAGTTTTATTCATAATAAATGTTTAAAATCTCTTTTTTTAATTGAGGACAAAATGAATAAAAATATCAGAATGGCAAAAAAACAACACATAGAAGTTTCAAGTATTTATGCATTGAATTAGATTGTATACAAATTTGGAGAAGATTCAATTGTTACCTTTTTAAAATTAAAATTATTCAGCATATTGTGAGTATTTATTGATCATGCGGGGCGGAGTATCACGACCGTCCAGCGCATTACTGTGCAGGAAATTCCCAACGGTAACCAAACAGTTACCAAGCATTTACGGGATAAATAATGTATTATAACCTCCCCGTTGGTCGTATTTTGTGATAACCATAACTTGCATAAGTCAGAGGTTAATTCAGCCACGCCAGGTCAATAAATACGCACAATATCTACGAGTTAGCGGTCGATAGTGGCATAATTTGGTATAAATTATAATAATAATGTTTAATAAATACCCACAATATCTATGAGTAAGCAGTCGATAGTCGCATAATTCGGTATAAATAATAATATTAATAATAATAATGTTCAATGTCAAATATCTCTAAAAGCAACAGACGTAAGGTGTCTTCTGATTGGCTAACACTCAAGAGTCGGTGAAAATTGTACGTCGAAGTACATTGATTGTTCTACCTAGTAGGTCTTGTAGACTTTCGACGTCATGGTACGTCATATAGACACTAAGTACATGTACTGGTCCTACCTACGAAACAGTTTGTTTCATCAAATGTCTCAATTCAACTTGACAGCTTGCTAAAGCAGTTGCATTTAGCATACAGTACACTGATATAACATAATCAAAATCATGTGATGTGTCAAATCAATTTTGATTGACAAATTTGACAGGATTTTTTTTTTATCCAATAAGTTTTAGACTGCCAAATAACACACACTACGTATTGAAAGCCATACCTGGAGCTTTCGTCTGTATATCACTGACTTCATCAGAAGAATGATTTCTACTGTTGGGAAACGTTAACACCACTAATTGTCTTCTTATTTATTATCAATGTATAATTATGTGTAACAGCATAACAACATACTCGTTTCGCAATTAAAATATTTAATAAATACAGGTATCTTGCAGGTTTCTAATTTCCTTTCGCAAACTATTGTTGAATAGTTTAAATTTTGTCGCCACTAAAAAACTAGCCATTTTGTAGCAATTCTAAAATCACAGTCTAAACTGCATACACTTAGCTCTATAGTTACAATTTGAATGCAAATATTAGAATGCATCATGTTATATCATCCATATTTTTTTATTTAAACATTCAAATAACACATAATACAGTACATATATAAAAAGATACGTGGTATTGTGTGGATATACAAAACACTTCACATCATTTATTTGCACATAAAATAATAGTTACAAAATAAGTAAAACTCATCAACCTACATTTCAAGAATATTTACGTATATGAAATTACAAAGTGGTGTTATTGTATTACCTTTTACAAAATTAACATTGCTGGTTTTGCACTAGCCATACAACATTTATCATGGATTAGCAAGTAACAACCAATTTATTAATTACACAATAGAATGGAAATCATATTAATTGCATTATGCATTTACTAAACAAGCTATTTGCTACTGTTTAGAATTACACTATCTTACTAAAAATGATCACAGGTACTTAGTGCTTTTACATACTTGTGGTAAGTTTTGTATTACTAGTTTGACAATAATCGGCAGACACTTGTCGATATACAGACAAAATTTGCATGGAAACTTTTCATATTTTTTCAGCATAACTGCCTTCAAATTGTTAATTTAACAACCCTTTGACATTGTTTGCACATCTGATCTTATTATACCATAGCTGTTTCTGTTTATAGATAGACATATATAGACTTTTCAAAGTTCTATAAAAGTTCACACATGTTCCATCCAAGTAAACAAACAGAACCAATAAAGATCACCACAGATAATAACTGTGTGTATAGCTTGGAAATTTTGATAGTTCGGGAATCCCTCCTTTGTTGATTTCTGTAAACCAAAACTGTGGTTTACTGTCAGTTTTGCTGGATAGAATGGCTTGTATAATGCCCAGCTCTTGCCTTGGCAGAACAGCTTTTAAAAACGGAAAACCAACAAATATCTTAAAATTTGATCAATAATGCAGACAATGTATAAATGTCTTTTTTTTCGAATCTGGGAGATTTTTTACGTAAGATTGTGGTACGAAAATTCCAACGGTATCGGATTTTGTGGTTTTAGGCATAAACTAATTATAGTGATATGTAACCTTTCGGGATATCGGTAAAGTGCGAGCAGACGAGGTGTAAATACGTTAAAAATTAAAGCTAAAAGACTAAAAAGTTAGATCTGCATATCTTAAAAATTTGTGAATAAATGTGTTTCTGGTGGATAACAACGACAACTTACCAGAATATTGCTCATGGTCACACGTAAAACTTCTTTCTGAGAGCGAATGGAAAATGCGTCACAAATTCTGATACATAAACAGTAGGGTGTCGTTATTGAAATACCGCGAGAATACTGGAAGAATAGAGATGCCAACTGTAGTGTTTAAAACAAATAATTTTTTAACAAGCGTTTGTGATTTGTCAGGATAATAATAACAATAAGATATCGAAAAGATCAAAGCAAATAAATTCGACAGAAATCTGAGATTCGGCAATATATTAAAGACGGGTTACGTTCCCGTAAATTGTATTCGGTGAAGACTGTTACTATATGTAGTGAACCAGTCTTCGGCTTATCCCCACTGAAGAAGAGCATTCAGGGGAGATAATTGAGTAATGACCTAATTCTGGAACGGTTGCGAAGAAAAACAAATAATGCGAGAATATTTAGAGCGATTCGCTACACAATTATGATGTCATTGATATAACTTTTCCTGAGGTATGTATTAACATGTGATTTAGCATATGTCAAAGTGTTTTTGATTTGTTTAAGTTCATAAATAGCATCGCGAAAATATATGTCGCGTGGCAAATTTTTTTGAGACGTATCCATATGTGGTATTCTTATGTAATTTTATGTCTAAATTCCCATATGTATGAACGGTCAACGCCCGCTTCGCGGGCTTTTGCCCGTATTAACATACGATATATTTCGATGGTGAAGAAATATACTCATAATAAGGCATGTGAGGACACATATGCTGTTCACTCTCGTAATATAATTTTTATCTACTTACACTAATGTGTGGTTTGACAATGATAACACACATTTCATGTGTTAAGGATTATGTATATCTTGACCAGACTGAGAGATCCGCAGGCTGAGTGAGCTATATATTTGATGGGCGTATATGTAATAAGATACATTTTCGCATTACGAAGGTCATTACAAATCTCATTGCGAATTATAATGGCACATTTAGCACAATGCTTTTCGATACAAAATTGATTTCAAAATAGCAAACTTGTAAATAAGGGTAGCCTATCCAGGCGTTCAGGAACGATTTCCAGACTTGCTGAACGAGTACGGCAAACATTTGTGGTTGGATAAATAATCGATTTTCCTCTTATTGTGACACTTTACTATTTCGGTAATGTTGCCCTTGCCAAGTTGGTATTGACTTCATTGTAAGGTTGGTCGTGTTTGCCAACATATAGGCATCTGGTTAGGCATTGGCATTGGCCATTGCGCAACCGATGTTTTCCATTTTCAGTGGACACCATAGTTTGCAGTAGAGCAGGGACGTAGATCTTGTTTGTGCGCAAGTCGGTATGGACTTTCGATGAAGCTGGAACATTCAAGCGGTCAACATAGCAGGCCCTGTTCACTCGTGGACGCAACGGCTTTAGTGGTGTTTTAAAACCGTCTACGTCACGAAAAGTAAGAATATTGTTACTTGTATGAATCCAAGCGATAAACGCAGACCTTTTTAGCCTTTCATATCTAGTTTTGGCACTTGAGTTTCTCCCATAGTTTTGCTTTATCCCTATTTGTGTACTACTTTGACCCCTTTTGAACCAGCGATTTTTCTTCCCCAATTAGGAAAAGTACCTGTACCATACCAATTGGGAAAAATAAGCGCGAACATCCCTGAAGATTGGAAAAATGCGCGTAGTGAAATCTTCCAATTAGGAATTATAGGTTTTCTTGATTGCTTTGTATCAAAAGCAAAAGTCAACTTGCAGATATTGCACTTTTTTTTAAAACAGAATTTGCCTTTCGTTTTGGAAATGTTTAGACAGCAATTGGGAATTTTGTAGTTTTTCTTCAATTGGGAAAGTACCTTTTACGGGTACTTTATAAAGAAGGAAAAAACGCTGTGAACCCAATATCTAGCAACTTTTGTTTTTTCTGACTAACAAACACCATTTTCACCACATCAGCCTTTAAGATCTTTTAAAATTCCAGTTGTTTTGCCCAAAAAGTAAACAATTTATATATCTAAGCACTTATATGTGAATAGACAGTGTAAATTGACTTCTTTCTGCAGTTTTGAGGCTAAGTGGCCATTTTATACCTGCACCTTTATTTGGTGTTGTTTTCATTAAAGGGGCTGCTACAAACATTGTTCCTATACTAATTAGGCAATAAAGATCATCAAAGCACCAATTACTTGAAGATTGTTGATGTTTGTACTTTAAAGTTACTTTGATATATATTATTACATTGACTGTTGCATGTTCATGAGTTAAAGAACCATTTGTTTCATATAAATATGCTTAAAAGATGACTTTTTTTTAAAGTCACAGAAAACATACTAGTAAAATGAATAGGAGCCAAAATACTGATATAAATAACCAGTACGCAGCCCACATAACCTCCACATGCATGTTTCTCATGTGTGAGTGGTTACTTTTATCTAAAAAGTAAAAAAGATCAGCCGCAAAAGGGCTATCGGGTAGCTCAGCAAGAAGAAGCCTGAAGGTTCGATTAGACGTGTGATAGGAAAAAGGGAGTAGGATTGCAAAGTAAAAAGATATCCTTGCAAAAATTGGTATTGTAGTAGGGTCATCATATGCAAGGACTGATGTTTCAATGCATAATATCTTTCTCTTATAGATTTCAGTTTACTAAATAAATTTTTCATGTAGGGCTATACTCTCTAAAAAAATCAAAGTGCACCGATGGAAGAATGTTGAAATGGTTTAAACGTTTGTGTTGTGTTCTTTTGCATAATTACTGTTCTTTTTATAAGGTAAGTCATTAGTATGCACTAAGAAATCATTGTAATGTTTTAGATTTGAGACGATTGGATGAAACAGGACGTTTTGGCGGATACTTCTTCTTGAGAGTAGCCGGTAAAAAGGGTAAGAAAACACTTTGGAAAAGTTATTTCTTGCTTTGTACATGACATACCTTTTTTATTGTTAACATGAATTCATTTAAGATTGCTCTTCGAGAAAAGGTATGGTTTGGGGGGTCTGTATGCGCAAAAAGTTGCATTTTGGCTTAAAGTAAGGGTTGTCGCTTTTACTTGGAAATATATAAGGAAGCTATTTAGTATTTTGTGACACCTCGTATAAAAATGACGTAATCAGATTGGCTAAGAGCGGTCATGTGCCCATCGTAAATTTTCCATACACCCCGAGTAACTTCCATACACCCCGAGTAATTTCCATACAACCCGAGTAATCGAGTAGTCGGTTGAGATATAATCGTTACACAGTTAGTAAATGATGGTGTATGGCTCTTAACCAGTGTTTTGAAAAGGGGATGCGAATTTTCCCATCAACGATTGTTATTAAGCAATAAAGTGGCGAAGGGAATAGGCGCGGGACGGGATGTCCACCTCCTGCAATCAGGGGGTTTTGAATTCCTCCCTCTGTAAATGTCATAATGATACGTAAAATCCTGCCATCTAGTGACTTTTTATCTGTATTTTGGGACTGAATTTATAG
Source organism: Dreissena polymorpha (assembly GCF_020536995.1). Taxonomy (NCBI): domain Eukaryota; kingdom Metazoa; phylum Mollusca; class Bivalvia; order Myida; family Dreissenidae; genus Dreissena; species Dreissena polymorpha. Next base: position 19,124,159 of record NC_068363.1, read on the forward strand.
AGCATTTTTGTACGAAGTATCACTTTCACTGACCATATTCAGTGATTGATCGACATGAATATGATATAACATGCATCTATTCCCCGCTACCGTTTTTCAATAACCACCCTTTTAGATCAGTCACAGAAATACATTATTTTATACGTATGCGCAAACAAACTTTGTTTACATATTCAACAACAAATTAATAGAATGTAAAATCAAACATAAAAACGATATAAAATATCGTTATTTTTTTTTATCTTGGAATCTTGATATAATTGGTGTATTTTACCATTCAAAAATTCTACCATTAATGAATCAAGCGAATTCAACTGAAATATTTGACTTTTTTTCAAAACAATTGTTTGTCTGATACTATGGACAGTACCAGAGGCCTAGCAATGCTCTAAACGTGCTAATAGTTTATTGTACAACAAACACTGATTAACAAAACTAGGTCTTCTCTAATCTGCATCAATACTAAACAGAAATGAAAATGCTTTAACTGGTTACTTTTATTTTTTAAACTATTAAAAAAATAGTTAGATTTTTCTAAACAAATTTCAGAAACATGTAACAATTAAGGCTTCATAAAGACCCTATAACTACAAACTACTGGCCCTATGGTCTCAAAGTCTTCAACAATGTATACTAGGACGTTGAGGAAAAAAGATACACTATATACCCATTATGCTAAAGATCCGTCACAGTTTATGAACATTAAACGTTAACGTCCACCTGATCATATGTTATGACGTTTTACATTTATTATTACAACGGTTTAAGAATAGGATATATTTCCTATTGTCAAGTTTGACATAAATAAAACATTCAAGAAAGTTCTGTATATGGAGCAGAACAGATGCCATTAAGTGTTGTTAAACTACAAAAAAGTTACATTGCTTTGTAGAAAGGATTTGTTTTCTTGCCACACAACAGAAAAATTATCCTGCCTTGAGAATACCTGATATTTGTTTGGTGGAAAACCCTTCGGTGATCCGAAAATTGTTGAACGGGGATATAACAAAAAGACAACGCTGTGCACAATGTGTAATTGTTATAAATCGTGGTGTAATGCAAATTATGAACAAGTGACTCATTAGTCTTCGGCCATAGTTGACAGGTAGTCCTTTGATTTCAGTTACTTTCGGAAGCAGGCATAACATTGCGTTAATAATAATCTAAAATGTACTCTCTTTCCTGTCGGTTACTTACTGAAATCAACTTTATTGTAACGCTTAAATACGAAGACTCACTGGATTCCGGGAAAAGATAAATAATCGTTTAAGCGTCGAATAAAGTTGGGTGCAACTTATAGTACAACGTTTATTTTCTCGTCAAAAATGTTGGGTGCGAACGCACCCAACCCACATCCTACCCCCGGCTACGGGTATGGGGATATACACCCTCAGTACTTTCATATCATACTCGAGCTTCGCTCTCGTATGGTATGAAACTACTGAGGGTGTATATCCCATATGCCATCAGTTACTAACAGTGTCAATAACAATACATATTCACCGTTCTTAAATATCGACCACATTGGACGCTATAAGTTATTACGTCAAAATCTTGTCACTCAGAGATTCCATTTCTACGCAACGAAGTCTTTGTTCCATGCTCTCACATACAATCTCTGCCATCACAAGTAAAACTATCAGATTTAGTAGGAATTTTTTGTGTAATTATTTAAGTATGAAAAGTAGTATATTTTTCTGTTATATTTTGAAAATAATGTATAAGTGTAGGTTCATAAAAAATATTACCGTAATAAAAAAACAGTAAAAGTTACAACGGTACAATTATTGTACAATATGGCTAGGCTTTCATCACGTGGTTGGTTCTAGTAGATCTCTTTATAGAATCAGGGGTGAAACGTCGGTCATCAATCCAGGCGTCCTCATAGCCGCTTCCTCAAATAATTAGTCTGATCAAAGTGTCACACGTTTGGTTGACGAGTTTTCAGTTGCAAAACCCGGATCCATATAATGGTCTTATAAGGAACGTTCGTAAATTTGGTAGTGTTCTGACTTTAATGTAAATGACATCTCAACGAGGTCAAAGTAAATTGTCGCGCGTAATAGATAAGCCAAGGTTCGGGGTTTCATAACAATTGATTTGCTTCATATATCCTAATGTATAAACAGGAGGGCCACGATGGTCATTGATCGCCAACCTGTGTTATTTGTTTGATTAAATATTTTTCAAAGTTATTTTCTTTGAGAGTCTTTATCAACCCTGAGCACGTAAATCTAAATAAGTACCTGGAATAAAAGCTTAGCGTTATACTCTGTCTTCTGGTTATTATATTTAACTTCCGAAATGTTATTGTAACAAGCTTATTTTTTCATGAATGTAATATATGCATGGACACTACACATAGAGGTTTGTTGGAAGTTTTTTCATCTGATATACCGGTAGTGTGTCTTTAACAAAACTTGTATTTGATTTTTCGTACAAGTCAAATTAGGAAATATTATTTCCATAGCCTCTAATTGACCCAGGGTTTGTTTGTAAACATTAATTAATGTCATCATTTCTTCCAAGAAGTGCTAGCATTCTGAAATTTGTATTTAATCGTAAATAATAAAAACACTGACTCATTTTTAACACAATTTATTTATGAAGAGAACTATAATTTTATTCACCACAACCACAGAAATATGTATTTATTTTAGACAGAAACAAAAGTGCATTCGACTATTGAGATTACACGAAATTGAAACCAAAATGAATATTTACATGGTGTAATATGTAGATTATAAAACTGTAAGGCTGTACCATAAAGACTAAAAAGTCAGCTATTTGTGTCGATACATTTGGTAAATATCCACCGCAAACTTTTGTTGTTATCGATTGTGTATATTTTTGCGCTAAGGCATGTTTTCCTATAGGAATGTTTCATTTAATATGGTAAATTACATGTATAAAAGATATAAACATTTATATAAAAATACGTTAAATTGGATATCAGCAAAAAATGATATATTTTTGTTTAACGAGTATAAAAAACTTTGTAAAATTCAGCATTTACGAAAAAAATTAAAATATAAATGTCCCGTTAACATGCTTTCAAAAGATACATTTATCGCAATAAAGAGTATATAAAGCATTTTATCGCTCGAGTTCTAGTCTGGAAGTGATTTTACAATAGACCATAAAATCGTATAATTTGTGAATATTCATAATTCATAATTATAAACATGTGTAAACAAATATAAACACGCTACTTAATACAAAACTACAGAAAAAGGCAAAATACTACCAGTGTTAACATATGACCATGTTTTAGGTAAATAACCTTTACTGTTAAAGTAAGTTTTGGGATTTATCTTATCCATTTCAAATTAAATATGGCACACAATACATAATTAAATAGCACTTAATAACATTCAAATTAATTTGGATGACATATGTTCATTTACATAAAATTCATTAAGTTTATGCAAAGTTCGATTTTTGTTATTGGTACTGAAGGGATGGAGGTTGCCATTTGTATATAAACACACGTGTAATTAACTCGTGTGTGCCAAACTCGAAACACTGGCGTTACCGTGCTTGCGGTTCAGCTTTGTTTAGGTTTTGAACATCGATTGCATATTCTGTTTTTTCGAAAAATAACGTGTAGAACTTGCAGTTAAAATAAACAACGTTGCAGAAAATAACAACAGTCTGGCTTTTATGGACAAATGCAATAACCCCTAAAACACCCAGAAAACTAAACTAATTACCAATTAGATAAACAATAGTCACACCGTTTGAAAAACCCTCAGGGAACACTATGCTTAATGCATCGGGTAGAGTACCTCTTCGATTAGCCCATGCGGTCCGCAGTTCTACAAAATTACATGAAATACTTCGAAAAAGTATATGTACATAGTATTTTGAATTCTTTCAGGAATCCAATTTTTAATCCAATTAAATGTGCTGAAAAGCAACAAGTAAGTTCCATTAGTCGATGCATTCTGCCAACTGAAACTGACTATAATACAGTAATAATGATACACAAATAAAGATATTTTAAACACGATTGTAATATGACAACATACTAGATGTATGGAAAAGTATGACAACACAAGTACGACTGTTGAAAATAATTTCCTAAACAGCTCTGCATCATATTTGTTCTATAATTAACACTTCAAACGTCATACGTCAGCAAAAAAGTATATATAAAAAAGGACTCGTCCTGCAAAAAAATCCATCGGTCGACCTTGCTGGTAAACGTTTATTATTTGTTTCACGATTAGCAATGGCGCCGGTGCACAACGGTGCTTGAGTTGTTACTTCGTCCGACTGTTAACGAAACACAGCTCACAAGCACAGTATTGATGTCTAAATGTGCGTTTTTTTGAAAGTTTCGATTCGCAAGTTATTTTGGATCTCCGAGGTCAGCCGATTGTGAACGTCGGCTTGATGTCCGGTCTTCAAGTAACGGAGGTGTTTGGTACGAGGTTTGGTCGCCTGAATGTGCAAGAGTAAGATTTTGCGAAGGCATACCGCGTGCAATTTCGTCTCTAAGCATCCAAGTTGTTGGTTGGTGTTGGTATTCTAGCATTTCAGGAAACATGGACTCGCTTTGGTCTTCAGACAATATCAATCGTTTGGGTTCTGTTTCGTCTACTTGCTCCAGAGGCGTTTCTATATGCATTTCGGTCGGAGTTAAATCGCGGTGATTATGGACGGAATCTGTCGTCTTCCTTTTCTTAAGGAGCATTTGTAAGTCGGTCCGCATATTTTGATATGTTTCTGGTGTGATTGGAGCAGATGATCCATTTAGACCTGCAGGTCGAACATGCCGAGAAGGGATTACATCTTTGGGTGTTGTTTGGTTACTTTCGTCGACTGACCGCAAGTCTGGATGACTTATTTGTCCTAGATGAGACTCTGGTCCGATCCACGCTCTTATGTCTAATGTCAGACGGTCCCAAGTTGCCTCAACCATGTTGGTATTACTAAGGTCGTAAGTATTCCGACCTTGGAGCCTTCTTGGCACGACGACGCCGTCTTCTCGGGTAATTGGAAAAAGTTCAATTCTAGAGCCTGTAATATTTTACAAAATATTTGTTAGAACAATCAACGACCGAAAACACAACTCTACCAACATTTTATGTGGAAAAAATCCTCGTTCGGTATGGTATGAGAAACAGAACAAACTGTCTATAAATATTGAAACCTGGTGTTGATGTCTTTGCAAACCGTCGCTGGAAGTCGTTAAGTGTGCTTTGAAGAAACGACCTTGACACGACGATTATCGCCCTTCGGCACCTGAAATTTAGTTTGGTTAGCAATTAAAACGCTATTTTTGTTTACAAATTTGATTAATACTCAGTAAATTACAGTAGGTAGAAATGTTCTGCACACAATAATTATCAGAGGGCAATAACGCCGAAAACACAGAAAGAGTATCTCCTCTTAAAGGCCCGGTCACACCGAGATAACGGACGAGAAACGGACATAAATCATTTTATTCGTTCGTGTCCGTTCTTATGCGTTTAATGTCCGTTTTATATCCGGTGAATCCGCTCCTTGTTCGGCGATGTCCGGTGACATCCGTTCCATCCTTTGGGAAGTTTTGCGCATGTTCAAAATTTTCCACCGGATAAAACGAACAGAGATCTCCGTTTGATGTTCGGTCTTCATACGTTAGTTTACGGTTTGTTCGGAACTCGTGCGTTACACCTCCTGTACGTATCCGGCTGATGTCCGTTTATGTCCGGTTGTCCTGGTCCTAACGCATTTTCAACACATAATAACGGACAGCTAACGTTTAAAAAAAGTAAGAGAAGTGTGGCGGAACAAAACTGTTGACATACATTTAACCGTAATTAACCTGTTGGTCGAAGTATCATTTCATTTTGGTACGCCTTGTGAGAAGGACATGTGCAATGGAGTGTCGTGCTCGCATTCAATTAGAGTGTCAAGCCACCCTCTTGTAGGCCCAGATTGGCCTTTTGGATGCTAATCTGGCCATGCATCGTCTTCTCAAAAGAGAGCAAGGAGACGGAGGCAGCGAACATGGTGGATCAGGGCTGGGCTGGGTCCCGAGCGGAGGCGTCAGTTCAGTCTGTATGACCAACTTATGGTCGAACTACGAAGAGAGGACCAATGCGCATTCATCAACATCATGTGAATGTCACCCGAGATGTTCGATGAGATTCTCGCACGAGTGGCCCCCCCAATGATAACGAAACAGCGCAACAACTACAGACTTCCAATTTAACCAGGGTTGAAGCTTACAATTGCGCTGCGGCATCTTGTGTCTGGTTCAAAGTACCGTGATATGCGACTCGGCTGGAGGGTACCCCACAACACTATTTCTCTTCTCGTGCCAGAAGTAGTACCGCTTAATTTACTATAGTGCTAAAATTAATATTAAAAGGCTTCTGTTAGCTATTTTAATATATTTATACATTTTAATGTCTACTTCTATCATCATTTTATATGAGTTGCATTGTGTTTAGTTATCGGGATAGGATAAAAGACAAATAGATGAGTGCGCGCACTACAACACTTACTCCTAAATTCTATAATACCATTAGTACTGTCTTTTGCGCATATCTTGAAATGACACAGTTATATGCACCGTTTATCAAGTAGTATCTTTACACCTTATCATCCACTCGCTAAATGTCATGAATTAACTACTGTGTCATACACTTATAATCCCCGCTAGCTTGGATACTGTTATCTTTTACACGTCAGATTTGTAGAGCAGTCATAGATGAGTATGCTGACGAGGTGATGCCGTTGCAAACAACAGCTGCCAATTGGACGCGAATAGCGTACGGCTTCAGGGACAGCCGGAATTTCCTTCATACGCTTGGTGCTATTGATGGCAAACATATTGCCTGCAAATGTCCACCAAGATCCGGGTCTACGTATTTTAACTACAAGAAGTACTTTTTAGTTGCCCTGCTAGCTCTGGATCATTCCGGCTACAATTTCGCCTGGGCTGACATTGGAGGCCGTGATGCTTCATCTGTTGCACATTTGTGGAACGAGTCAGACCTGAAGGCAGCAGCTGATAACGGAGACCTTGACCTGCCAGAACCTGAAGCTTTGCCACCTGATACTGAGGATGTACCATTCTTTTTCATCGGAAAGAAAATATAAAAGTGTTCGACCGACCAAGATTTATTTATTTTATTTTTGGCGTAAGTGTACATAAACATTCATAATACAGAAACAAACAAGCATATGCATTAAAAACAAAGCAAATCAAAATTATGATACTTTAAAATATAAATAAAGCATGACATAAAATGACCGTTTTTTGTACGTTGATGTTCGGTACTTTTCCGTTTCTCTCACGTTGGGAGAACGTTTTGTCCGGTACTAATGCGCTACACTGCCGTTTTATCCGGTAGAAGTCCGTTACTCGCACGGTAATATCCGTAAGCCGACCGTTAATTATCCGGTACATATCCGTTAAACGTACGTTTATTTCCGTTACATCACCGGTACTTGTGCGGTCATTTTGTTTTTTCTACGCTTCACACGCCGATTGCGAGCGTCTTGAGCGGCAGAGCAGGTAAATTTCATCAACGGATAACCAAAATCTGCATATGTTGTCCGTTTTCTCTCCGTTACATATTCGTTAGTCGGTCTGACCGAGCCTTAATGTACAACATGTTATTTAAATACATTGAACGCTAAGGGAGCTTTGCTCCGTGCACATAAAACGACTTAATAGCAAAAACTCGGTAAATCCTGAAGAGAAAAAAATGTATTCACCCTTAAAGCCCCAGTCCCTAAATACTTGTAACAAAACTAAATTATTAAAGGCATACGTAAACTTTTTGAAAAACTCATTTTGTAAGCATACGTTTCCCGAAAATCCCTATTCTAACTCGTACTTAGTATTATTTTTCGAAATTTGCTCAATGATGGAGATTACGTTAGGTCAAGAAGTTTGATGGAGATACATGAGAGCGATACAAGTTGTGTTCGCTAAAAAAAGAAACATGCGACAGTGATTTCGTTTTTTTTCATGATCTGAATTTGTTTTTGCAATTGTAATCATACCTCCTTGCACCAATATGTACGTAGAGTTGAGACTTTATTTGGAAGTATGATAACATTAAGATTGTTTTGAAATATCAAAGAGTGCATACATCATCGACATGATATAAGAAATTACTACGCTTGTTAGTTTTTGTCTCCGATCCAGACAATGAGAAAATTAAATTCATTCATACTCGCTGCTTGGGTAATTCAGTTGCGTTTTATACATTTTTATCTTGTATTCTGATATTGGAATATTATATTATACATTCGACTTTCAAGCCATCTGTCTAACAATTCGTATAACACGATTCTTCTTTTCCTACAAGTCAGTACAAGAGACAGCATTATACTCCACCGTGACTTTACCTTTTACATTTACACTGGGGGCTGACGAGGTCAAAGCGTAGTCCGTTTCGCTACGACGTCGGGTATATGTTTTACTACGAAAACATGGTGTAAATACACTACTTAATCAGGCGAGTTCCATATTTTCTGGTGTTTATGGATTAGAGAACGGGACATCCAGTAATGGTAGGTACTTATTTTCAATAACAAACTAATAACAAATGCGCGTAGTTGCAACCTTTAAGTTTATTTTGAGCTAAAATCGAAATATTTTGATTTGAAGCAATGCATAAGGTGGTTATTCTGTTAAAATAGCCAATTAAGGTAACTTAAATTAAATAAAACTACATTTTACTTCGATTCAGTGTACATTACACATTTTAAAGTACAAAACAGGTTACAAACATATATTTTAATTATGCAAATTCTTTGTTTCGAAGGAAATTACAAGTCGTTTTATGTAAAGGTTTCGCACAGAGTATGTATTGGTTGCGCAACGAAGTACAAATATAATGTATAGGTTGCTCAACGAAGTTTCTGTATCCATTTCTGGACATATCACATGCAGTTTTCAGTTACTGCAGACTGCCATTTCCCAGTGCAAAAGATGCCGTACTTCACTGTGCGCATGAAAACGAAAAGGTTGAACCCGGTGAAAGCCTGCAGAGTCCCGGCAGAGCCCCGGTATACCGTCACTACGCCGGCACTCACCGGGGTTATACCGGCATCAGAACCCGGCAGAGCTGCGGCAACGCCCCGGTTTAACCGGGGACAACCGGGGCTCCACCGGGAAAGTATTCAAATGTTTAATACCTCCGGGATGAACCAGGAGTTACCGGGAAGGACCGGCAATAACCGGCTTGGCACTGGAAACAACCGGGACTGCATCGGGAACAACCGGGACGGTACCGTCAGAGCACCGGTTTACTTATGTAACGTAGCTATAAAGGGACTCTGCCGGCATTCACCGGGGCGTTGCCGTAGCTCTGCCGGGGTGGTTTTGGGCCCCGGTGGAGCTAAGGTGCCGTCCCGGTTGTTCCCGGTACAGTCTCGGTTGTTCCAGGTGCCACGCAGGTCGTTGCCGGTCCTACCCGGTGACTCCCGGTTCATCCCGGAGGTATTAAACATTTTAATACTTTCCCGGTGGAGCACCGGTTGTCCCCGGTCGTCCACGGTTTATCCCGGTGGAGCACCGGTTCATCCCGGTAGGGCCCCGGTTCATCCCGGTAGATGCCTGATCACGCACTGGGGCTCCGCCGGCATCATAGTGAGACTGGGCCTTAACCGCATTGTAACACGAAGTAAATTTACCGGCCGTCATGTACGCAGTTAACAATAACCTGTGACAGAAACCCACTGCCACAACTTTACAACAATATATTGATTATGCAATTGCGGATTTGTGCCATTGGGGTCCTACTTTCCACACCTTACGGCTGTTACAGGTGTGGATTTTACAGGTACAATCATGTATACGAACATGAAATTCACCTCAAAATTAGTTGACGATTACCGATTTTCAAGAAAAACGCTTTGATATATACAATGTAAAAATCAAAATCCGTATGAGATAAATAATGATCGAAGTTGGAACATGGGATTTACTTTGACATAAGCAGAGTTTCGAGATAAGCGAGTTGGGAATAACGAGAATCGAATGTCATTTGATAAAGAGTACTGTATGCTGAAAACCTATCGTCGGTCTCTATCAAAATGAACGTATAAGGGATTGTCAAAAGGTGAAGATGCGTCATTTTTATTGAGACCGACGACATTAGGTTCTCGACTCTCAACTGTCATCTTATATATGGATTTTCGATTTTAATCGTTTCCTTTGGCCTAGTCGTGAATGTAATTATATCATAATAATGTGCATTACCATGTCGACTGTGCGCTTCGGATCATGTTGTGCCGTTGTTACTACCTCTGTCTCAAAGGAAACATCCAGCCACTCCATGACTCTGTATTAATTTTTTTTCTTCTTTATTTTGCCTTTGAGAGATAACCAATACGTCTTCTGTGAGAAACGCATGCACGCTAAAGCGTTGTCGTAGCGAGGCATATACGTATGCTGTCAGAGACATGATCATGCCTTATAATAATATGTAGCCTTTATTTCTGATAACTGGGTTACCCTACACATTTCTAAACACCCCAGTGGCTTAACAATACATAGATCAATATGGAAATTGTAAAATTGTGTCAATTAAACACAGTTGTAAACCTTAATTGCATTTTTTTAAAGTGTAACTTGACTTCGGTTTGATAAATCAGCGGTCTATTTCATGTTTAACCGCATAAACCAGACACATCTTGGATTATAATTTGATGCAACAGACCTATGAAATGACATTGTGCTTAAATTCAGAGTTTTGTTATTACAAAATCATAATCTTACATGTTTTAAACACAATTTTCGACTTATCCGTTCTCGATGTCATGTGTATTTAAACAATGTTTTCGTAGTAAAACATATACTCGACGTCGTAGCGAAACGGACTACGCTTTGACCTCGTCAGCCCCCAGTGATTTAAGATTCCCATTAAATCATATTGATACGTGATTCTATGATTTGCACGATTAATGTGCCCCGACGACTGTTAGATCAAAGTAATTCAATGACAAATATCAAGTGTTACTGTCAATGAGGGATCCAGTCAGTAAAATTGTATCATATATCGAAGATGTATTGTCCTAAAATTACACAGAAAAAATATACAGAGGATTAAAACAAATCAAACTCGTGGAGTTGCAATAGTGATGTATTAAACGGTAGAACGATTCCTTTGTCTGGTAAATTAAAATTTATAAAACTTGTAGTGCGGTTTAGGTCATTATCGAAGTATGAGTTTTTGTATCATTACCACAGCTTGTTTAAATACCTTCTCTCGATCTCTTGAGCGGTACGTGTGTTTCCGTAAGCATCAGACAGATCATCGCGACCTGTAACGTAGAGACGAATACCTCTTCTACCCTCTAGCTCCTCTATTAGCTCTTGTAGGAACTCATTGTCGCCAGGGTCGTTTTGGTTATACCAAACAACAGCGTCGTAGTTATTTTCGGATACAGATTCATCTACAGAACACCATAATATAACACTTTTGAAACACGCAAATGCTGTAACTATAATGTATATATCCGAAAAGCTGCTAAAGTTTGAAAAGAAAACGCAACTTTGTATCATGAAATATTGAAAGCAGCGTAAAAAGGCATTCGGAGACGCGAGTTCCAATATGTACCCTATCAAGGAATAGGGGAATTCTCATCTGTACCATGTGTTGTTGAAGACATACACCTATTCAACGCGTGGGTGTAATAACACACATATTTCTTATATAGAAACTATGAATCTATTTAACAAAGAGTAGAAATTTAAATAATACATCCACACTTCTTTTTACCGACGAACGTATTGATAAACGATGCACCGGTCGTTGAAAAAAATAACAACTAATAAGGTAGTTAAATCATGACGCACCTGCGGGGATATAAATATCGCGTACGTACGTTTACAAATTTAAAGGGACCTTTTAACAGATTTTGGCATGTTTGTCATAACATGCTTTAAATTGATACATATAAACATTGGAACTTAATAGTTCCAGTAAAAAACTAGATAAATTTAAAGAAAAACAAGTAATCCTCAAATGGGCTCGAACGACTGACCATTGGTGTAAAAGGTTAGCTCTTAAACCACTCGACCATCCGTGCTCATACTGATGTAATGTCACCAAATATAACGAAACAACAGAAATCGCCAAATTATTCAATCGTTTCGCGTTTATAACGCTTTATAATTTTCAGGTTTAAAATCTGCAAAAGATGTATATAATGGATGTTTTAGAACATGGTAAATGTTTAGTATTACTGTTTCATCGCAATATCATTAATAAAACGAACATTTGCTAATCTGAAACATTTTTTATCAAGTTTGTCATTTTACCAAAACGTGAAAAGGTCCCTTTAAAAAAGATACAGCAGTGATAATAAACGAACGATATATATAAAATGCCACATTCGTAGAGAGGAATCAGAATAAAGATAAACTATTTATGCATAAACGCTTAATACGTTACATGAGATACTATGATTATGAGTACTGTCCTGCTCTTTAAAATCTCCTGCTTTTGTATCATGCATAAGGTCAATTATAAATGCAAATAAAGCTACTCATTTTAATCCGGCAGTTAGACTTACGTCCTGCTTTCGACACAACTACACTTTGTAGTCTTACTTCAGCTACATGTATTTTGCAAACCCAGCCATTAATGCAATTATACCCATTTAAAAGGTATATTATCTACCTATATAATCCAATGCATTTTTTTGCGTTAACTCAATGTGATTTTCAATGCGCTCATTTGCAAATAGCTAATAACCCACTATCCGAAATATACTAATGAAAGAAGAAGCAATAACCGCAATGATTATAAAACTAGGAGTAACCTAAAATTGAAACTTTGTGGAAAAACGAAGTTATCCATAATCAATTATTTGAAGAATGGCAGATTGTCAACGGATCGAAGATGTATAATACGAAAGATTAAACCTTGTCCTCAAATCGCGATTCATCAACTATCTCGGAAACCTCCGTGAGAGGCAATAAATCGTCTTCTGACCCAGGCTAATAGCCCTCATAAATATTCTGTCAAGAGTCGCTGACACTCGTAGCAGATTCTAAATTAAGTCTTATAGCTCGCACGTGACTGATATTGATACTAAAAGTGACCATAATATTGTCCTATATTCATGTTTAGAACGGCCAAAATACATCTTTAACCGTAAGCCTAGTGGTATTTCCACGCACATCCCCAAGCTGGTGGTTATCTTTTTCAATTTTGACGTCTTCTTTTTTAATTATGCTCATATACGAAAATCCTGTGTATATTTTGTGTGCACAATTAGGTGTTAAATATGCTTCGATATCAAATTTAGAGAAAACGTAGTTTGTATACCGACCTTGCTTCCAAAGTACCATCACTTAGATAAAGAGTAAATTCAAATGAGTTATTCGCAGGCTTGTATTGTTTTTTAATATATACAAATTAGGAAGATGCAATATAATGAATATATGCTTGGGCTGATATCATTTTCAAATCATTTGTGAAGCATTATAGCCATTGAAAAAGATCTATTAAAAAAGCATTTAGAAAGAATAATCGAGAGTTTGCATCCATGACATTTGATTATGAGCACGGTGTTAAGTTGGAAATGTAATCGAAAATCGAAGCTTAAAATTCGAACATCGAGCAGGTGCTAATATCGTGTTTACTTTGAGACAGAATTTCAATCATGAGCCACAAATATCGAGTTGAGTTAAATTTCGAGCCAGAAATGGCATCTAAATTAGGAGGCGAACAGTAAAATCGAGCTGGTGGGAATATCGTTCTAGCTCTGAAATCGAAATACAAATATGAGCCACGATTATCAAGCAATGTTGAATTTCGAGCCAGCATTAACATCAACGTCCCAAGGCAAACAGCGAATACCGAGCTGGTGCAAATGTCGTGATAGCTCTGAGATCGAAATTTAAACAAAAATAGCGAATAGAGCTAAGTTCCATTTCGAGCCAGCGCAGAAAGGCAAACTGCAAAAATCGAGCTGGTGCGAATACCTCGCCAGCTCTGAAATAAAAATTCGAATACGAACCGGGCTACGTTTAATTTCAGTCCAGCACTGACGTCATCATTAAAAGGTGAAACGCAATTATCGAGCTGATGCAAATATTCTGCTACCTCAGAGATCAAACTTGAACCACAAAATCAAGCTACGATGAATTTCGAATCAGCACTAACATCAATATTTAAAGGCGAACCGCTAATATCGAGCCAGTCGCGAATATAATGCTCGTTTTGAGATCAAGATTCAAATATGAACCACAAATATCGAGTTAAATTTGTTAACGAGCCAGCACTGACATCGAGATTTAAAAGCGTACAGCGAATATCAAACTGGTGTGATTATCGTGCAAGCTGTGAGATCGAAAGTCAACCAAGAACCTTGAATATCTTGCAAGGTTGAATGTACATGTAGTGCTTGCATCAGATTGGTAGTCGATATTCAACCTTGCTCGATATTCGAGATTCGTGTTTGGATTTTGATATCAGAGCCAACACGATATCTGCACTAGATCAATATTCGAATTTCGATTTCTTATGACATTCTCATCTGTGCACACCGTGAGACTTGCATTGATTCACCACACAGTCATGGAAACATGGTTTATTTACATAGCGAGAATACCTATAGCGTAAAAACCATACTTAAACAATAGTTTTATCTTTGAAATAATTTGTATGATAATTCTTATGTAATAATACCAGAGTCAACCGAATGGACATTAACGGCTTTACGGGATGCTGTACGGATTCCTGAACTTCGGCCTCGACCTGGCGGGGAATGGGCTTGAGCCGTCTTGCACCCACCAATAATGTCAAAGTCTGAAAAATAACCAAATAAAATTTAAAGAATTTTATGGATTTTTACATTGGCATGATATAAGCCGATAACATTCCTGCTAGTTCGAGGTCCTGGATAATGTCATGCCACTCTAAATATAACAATCGTACATGGACATTCCTAGTTTAAAGCGTCTTTTGGCAGCATATTACAGCGGCGATTGTTCACAATGGTGACAATAAACCAAACATATTTTTCACCGGAAATAGGTTTGATTCCCGTTCCCGGCGCAAGTGGGTTTGGTTTGGGTTCACCGTCCTGGACAGGTAGTGTTTGCTGCAAGATTCTCCGGCTCACCCACAGCCTCCCACCAACCCCCACTCCCATCCCACACGTCACACAAACACGTAGAAGGCCGCACCAAACTCTGAAGCGTTCGTAAAAATAAAAGAGAACACAGGGGACAGTAAAGTTAATATGTTGATAATGGCATGACATGAGCCTGGTCTCGACCTGGCGGGCAATGGGGTCGAGCCGTCTTACACACGTCAATAATGTCAAAGTATGAAAACAGGCCATATACAATTTAAAGAAGTGTATTGCTTTGGCGTCAAATAATACAGGTTTATTAAGCATGCGCACCGTTTCCGTATATTTTTTACATTCTCAATCAACCAATTATCTAGTTCAAATCATTAGATTTCGCGAACATTGAGGTGATTTTCAAGGTCGATTTGGAACTAGTCCCGATAGTGCAAGCATCTTATGAGGTCATTATTACTAGATGCTTGCTATCAACTTAGGAAACTTGTGATCAAATATTCAGACGGGCCCATTAATTTTTGCTACATTCTATCATATTTGCAAAATTATATCTATCATACTGAATGCTGTATATATTTTTTTCGAATTAATCGATGCCTCGATGTATAAACGTAATTAAAACGTTGTTGGAGCGCCGCGTACACGCGAAGAAAACATATAGCGATAGATAACAATGACTAACGGGGTTTTCCACAAAAAAAACCGGAAGTTTTAGCTGTACCGAGAAAGCAAAAATCTAGTCTACTTGGTATTACTGACCAATCGTAGAGATTTTCGCTGAATATTTTGATAGTGTAATGTAAACACGGGAAACGAGACTTGAATTAAATGCATTAACGATTTAAAAATAAGTTTGTTTTCATAAAAAACGACAAAATATAAGAATAAAGCGATTATTCTACAATACGGTGAAAAATGATTTAAATAGAGATATAACATCTACGTCTGATTCAATAATGATTGCCAGTCGATGTCTTTTGTATTCGTAAACTGTCGAGATCAACAAAGCTATGCTTACTGATTGCTATTAATGTCATGAAATGTCACGTTTATATGAAATCGGATGTGTGTATATGTATAGCTTATTAAACGATATTAATATGTTTAAATTTTACTTGTTTCCAAGTCACAGCGTACGATGTATCGTTGAATCAGCTTCTTTGTTCTTCTTTTAGAGTAACGTTTGATAGATTGGGAAAAAACTCAGGAAGCTTGTACATATGTTTATTTTTAATAAATAAATAAATAAAAGCATATAAGTATAAATATAAATCGATAAATAAATTAATTGATACACAAATAAAGATTTATATATATAACGTACCAACTAAATATGCATTATCTTAAAATTAACATTTACTGCATTACGCACGCGTGGTAACACTTACTTTGCTGATTCACAACGACACGTCTTTAATCAATTCATTGTCAAATTATTGTCATATAAAGTGGCTTCTCTATAAAAAGTCAATAATATTGAATGGACTCGCGACACAACATTTCTAGAATATATTTGGTCAAACAATCCCAGATGGTAGTTTTAGTTTATAAATACTGGAGTTCGTGATAGTTCACTCTCAAACGCAGTCGCTTATCTTCTGATATTATTGGTCAGGCAATGAGTATTTAGTTTTCGATTTTTACTTGAATGACAATATGAACGATGTCGCCTTGGTGGTGCTTAGCTTGGTTATACTTTCCAGCAAAACGCGTGAGTAGATTACATGTCAAATCTAATAATGAATTTGACAACTCATCCATCTAAATCACCCATCCCACTGAGCTCAGTTCCAAGGAGCAAAATCTTATTTCAACGAACAACTGTTGTAAGCGTCGTTTTCGATCTATAATCCCCCATCGACATGCATCCGTATTTGTATTCTACCAACTGTTTACATCAAATAGCCCATAAGGCATTTTAAATCTCTGTTTTTTCATGTGTTATTTTAATGTTGTTGTTTTTATTGTATATTTTCCAATATATCAAATTCGAAAAAATAGTGTCTAAATTTGCGGCCGTACATACATAACACGTTCACACTGCTCTGCCTGCTAGTTGTTGCTGGGAGGGGAAAAACATTCAGTGTAGGGTAATTTTTTCAGCAATTTTCAAATCACCCGCTCATATTGTTTTTTGTGTATTGTTTTTTTAGGTTTATCTTGCCATATACTGCACATTGTAAAAGAAAGATTTGGTATGGATCATTTAAAAAATAAAACACTTTTTTATAGCCTGAGTCTGGGTATATATATTTAACCATGTTTGTCTTTGCCGTTACCAAAAAGAACTTTGAGCTGTACTATGTACTCATTAAAGCACAATACATTCTAAAAGAAATGCGTGTTTTCGTACATACATGTAAACTTGGCAACTAAATCTCAATCGTCCATTGTAACTGAGCGTTACAAACCTTCGCCATAAGACTGTGAGTTGATAACACTTCTATTGACGTTTCCAATACATCACCAGCAAAGAGTTGCGACAAGGTGTTGTTTGCTTTAAATTATGACTTTTAAGTGCGGTGAAATATCTTTTGTTTTTCAAAAATATTTATGCATTTTCCAAAAATTATTTGAATAATAGTAATAAGTTCTAACGAGACCTACCAATGCAAATAGGCGGTTTTTATACCATTTGCCAGTAGACAGACACGTTCGGCTGTTGGGTTTTTCGAGGACCAGGTAGTCGCGCGAACATGTACACGTGCCGATACCACTTTCTCTTGTTGACGTTAAGTTAACCGCGTAATTGTCCATTTCTAAGCCAGCTGAAGCAAATATGCATCTTTACTAAAGCTATGTGGTTATTATACTATTTAAATTATTTGGGCGTGACTTTTGTGGTTGAAGGCCGGTTATTACGATCGAATTGCATACGAACAGGCCAATCATATTGGCGTTTATACTACTACTCCTACTGCTGCTGCTGCTGCTACTGCTACTACTATTACTACTACTACTACTAATACTGCTTCTACTACGACTACGACTACTACTACTACTACTACTACTACTACTACTACTATTACTATTACTACTACTACTACTACTACTACTACTACTACTATTACTACTACTACTACTACTACTACTACTACTACTACTACTACTACTACTTCTACTACTACTACTACTACTACTACTATTACGACTACGACTACGATACTCGTCCACAACATGCACATACTCGTGCAAAGCTGTAAAGCAAATCAAAATGGATTATGACACTCATTTGGTTATTTCATTTAGGTCATTTACATACGATTGTTTCAGAGACACAGATATGAAATATTTAAAATATTTATCACGTGACTTGTAGAATCGTAAGGTGTATCGTCCTTATAAAAAAAATATTTATTCACCGAGAAAATGCCCCGACAACAATTCTTTCATAAATATTTTTTAAGTATTGATAATTATTCGATCTGAACATCAATCCATTATCAAATTAATGAAGCTTCCCATCTTTGTGTTCCAATCTATTAAAAGCCTAGCCATGCAAACCCATTAGTATATATAACAATATGACAATATCAGAAGTCTTCGAACTCCACATAAGCATAATTACAAACTGAAGCTAATTGAAATGCAGATAAGAATCAGGCGTTTGTGTTTCCTGGTAAACATATGCATACAATCTAATGTTTAAGATAATGGAACATATCACATACGAGCAAGGCTCCGTCTTAACATTTTGAGCAACTTGTCCATAGCGATCCCGAGTTGTTCGAAGCCCTTGATGACATCGGCGAGTCTGCAACTATCGTCACAATCTGAAGTAAATAAATAGCATATCTTCTCATGAATTTACAAGCAATAAATTGGTGCGAAGTTAAAAAGCCCTGCGACACAACACAACACAATTAATTTGTTGGTAGCTGACAGGAGGCACTGGTACAATGTTTTGGACAGGTGCTTCCAACTACTTGAAGCTGGTTACTTCTTGCCGTCTATGGTGATGCCTGCACTGGTTTTGCTTGAGCAGTTTATCATGATGTCCGATCTCTTTTGGCTGACCTCTATCCTGTCTTCCTGCTCGTTCATATATTATTTTGCAGAATTCTATTAACGATAGAGATTAGATTTAGTTGTCTTGGAGGATATCCTGCGTTATCTTCTCAAGGCAAATATTTTGAAAGCAGATATCTGATGAATGCCCACTGATGTCCTGAAGCCACACATCTGTCCGTTGAGAAGTACTGAGCTGCTGTCGTTTCAGTAGAGTTCTTTGGTAACTTAATTCAGCCCTTCGTCAATATTGAATCCTCTAAGAATCTGCCACATGCAATCATGCCACGCGCGGTCTAAAGCTTTCCTAAAGGTGTTAAAGTTGTTTTTCTTTCCTAAAGGTGTTCCACGTTGGTGTTGCAGGTGTATCTCACTGATGACTCTGCATTTGAAGGAGGCTTTAATACTGATAATTGCGGTGATTATCGCACTTTATTGTCGTCCGCTTCAGGTATGGGTGCGTTCTGAAGGAGATTGATTTTAGAGAGTAGTAAGAGAGGTCGCTGCAGTAATGGGTCCACCTGTTAAGGATTGCGGCACCCTTGGTCAGAAGATTATCCGTCTGTGTCAGATATAACACTTGCATTAGGCTCACGGGTCTACGTGAAGATCTTGATGACGCCTTTCTACTGCTGCCTATCGTAATTTCGTTGTCAATATTGATGCATTGCTATTCAACCCATTCCGCCTGGGACTTTTTTATTTTCTAACTCACCGTTCGATTATGATTTTCTGTCAGTTAGACTGGTTTATTTCGAACGTCTCTGCTCTCTCGTGTCTCGGTCGTTACTCTTAGTTTGTTCCATTTTCTCTCTCCCAAGAATGTCTCCGACCGATGACACCAGTACTTCATTGATGATGTTGGTGATTGTCTCAATTTCATTTTTGGGATATTCAGTGCTCCAAACTTGACATCTTGCTTAAATTGGAATGCCTGTTAATTATCGGATTTTATCAATTTCTCCAAGTTAAATCTGATGCAAGGGTTCTTGGTGTTGCACTTTTACGCTTTGCCTTTAAATTAAGCTGGATTGTGGTGAGAACGAAGTCTTGGTCACTGCGAATATCTGCGACAAAAAAAAACGTTTTTATGTACGCCATGGTGATGCTAAAGTTAAGGCGCCAGTATGAAGTCGATCTGGTTGTGTACTTGTCCGATCAGAGCATAACAGGCTACTTTTCTGGACGGTTTGTGTGGGTGCAACCTGTATGACTGGGTGAGTTGGTGGCTACTAGCGAACTCAATTAGTCTCAGTCCTCTGTACTTGTTCTCTCATATGAAAAATCGATTGTCCCAGACTAGTGTTGGCTGATGCCTAATCAAAACTTTGCGTTTCAATCGCCATGGACGATGGGGATATATTTCTTCTTCATCACGCCCTTGACCTATGATGAGCTCTAACTCTTTATAAAACTTTTCAATCGACTCATTTTCGTTGTCTGATGTTGGTGTCAAAACCTGGACGAGGGTGATGTGTGGTCTCGCTGAGATACGTGTGGATAAGAGTCTGCAAGAGACGGTGGTGCAACCGATAACGCTGTTGGATACCTCCTTCCAGACGACCAAGGACACCCGTGGAGATTTTTGGATACCTCTCTTGTGCCCTTCATATGTTGTTGTTTCTCCGAAGCCCCGACCGATCCGGTTCGATGTTCTATTTTTACTTTTGGTTTATGGCTTCTCATGTTGAGGACAACCTATGATCTATCAATATTTATTGTTTATGAATATAGACATATGGGATAACTTACGCATACTAATGTACAATTTCTAAATAAACAAAATATGAGTTAATGAAAATCTGCCAAATTTTTAATGTGGTTCGAATGTACTATATAAGTCAAATAATGCACTCTATGCACACATTGACTATATGAGTAAAATAATGTACACGTGTGAGCATTACTATTTCCATAGTTTGAGGCCTTTGTAAAGGCCTAGTTTAAGGAATGTTAATGCTCTCCCCTTTAGCATTCCAGTACAGTAACTATAATAATAATTATACTAATTATCATGTATTATTTATTACTATTATTATTATTATTATTTATTATTATTAGTAGTAGTAGTAGTATTACTATTATTATTATTATTATTATCATAAAAATTATTATTATTATTTATTATTATTATGTATTATTCTTATTATTATTTAAATTATTATTATTATTGTTGGTGTTTTTGTTGTTATTATTATTATTATTGTTATTATTATTATTATGATGATAATTTTACAAATATTTTTTAATAAACACAGTCGTTGATTGTCTGTTAGTAAAGCTTATACAATTTTTGAAAACTATTTAAAGTATTGAGAATTATTCAATTTGAAAATAAATCCATTATCAAATTAAGAAAAAAAGTGTGTTTCAATCTTTTAAAAGCATAGACATAAAAATCCAAAGGTAAATGTTACAGTATCAGAAATCCTCGAATTCCACATAAGCATAAATACAAACTTGAATGTTTTATCATATCACATACAAAATGTGATCAATCATAAGATAAAAGTTATACCTACCAACACCAACATGTGGTAGTTCATTATAAAGAAGTAAAACTCCACCTGCTGGAGCCGTATTGCATTCTCATTATATACAATAATTTGGTCCTTTATTTAAGGCAAGTGATCCATTTCCTTAACAGTACGAAGCAGCACTATACAAAAAGAAGATAAACACATATAAGAATAAAGCTGAGGTCACTGCAAAGCATTGGGGTTTAAACCGGTTTTAGAGCGCTCAACCTCAAACTTGGCCCAGCAATATTCATGATACATATAAGTGTAAACAATATTTAACCTTATAGCATTTCAACTCAAATTAAACGATTTTAAAAAGGAATTAAAACGCATTCAATGGAATTATCATTCAATTACTCAATGGTAGGAAAGAGACCAGAGCAACAGAGTTACAACTTTTTGAGGAACGATGAAATGAAATTACGAACACGTATCAACTACATCCCTTCTTTTTAGAAAAAAAGATATAAGAATATAGCATCAAGTTAATATTTCAGATCATCATCGCGCAAATACAGGAAGAAGTAGCAATAATTGGTGTAAAAGATCCATACTATATAGCTCGGCTGTTTATGTGACTGCTAAAAAATAAAATAATAATAATAAATCAAACAAGAAACTCCCGTCAGAGAGATAATATTAATTAAGTTTAACGCTTTATACCCGATGACCTATGTATGTAGCCTAAAACAGTGAAAGTGTGTCGTGATATATAAGCGATGACACGATGACGTCAAAAAAGCCCAGAACAGTGAAAGTGTGTCTTTTGACGGACTTTAGAAGCGATGACATGATGACGTAAAAAAATCCAATATCATTGAAGGGGCAGTACTGTAGAATAAAAATATGAAATGGGTAGTACTGTAAAATCAAATTAGCAATAAAATCAGCTTTGGCTATTGAATATTTAAGATTCAAACATATAAAATGGCCATTCCATTAATAATTCCAAATTTTAAGAGAAGAAAGATATAGTGAATCGAAAACCAACACGCATGTGTTTTTAAGTGCGTTAGCATCATATCCTTTTGATAAAAAAGAGTTGATTAAATTGAAAAGTTTTATATAAACATTATCTTAAATATATTTTTATTTGCGAGCACGCTTCAAAACTTCTCCATAAAGTGATGGGTGGGAAATTCCTTTAGTTATATATCATTTTAAAGGAACATTATATTTTGAAATTAAATGACCATACTGAGAGTGAAATTTAGCGAATTTACTTCGTATGTTGTGATACGAGAAACCTTCTTATAGCAAAATCTTCGTTAATATACGATTACGATCATTACAATCTTTAATACATGAACATAATCTGGCGTAACGTACCAACTGCGAAATGTAAATACCATATGATGGACTTTCAGGGATGTTACCATCTAGGAACGGAAAATTCACAATTTCAAAGTTAAAGTCAGTCTCATTTATAAGACGCGCAAAGAATTTAAAGTTCCTTTTATATGGGCTAAATTCTTTGGAACGTCTCATCGGTGAAGGACCTTTTATGTGGTGGAAACTAGAAAGTTTAAATTTTCATCAATTTGCGTAAAATTGCAAAATAACATCACCAACTCATTCAGTTTTAATTCAGAAGTCCATTTTTACCTCAAATATAGTCGATTTGAAGTTAGAAAGGCATAAATTCTTCAGTTAAACTTCTGCTTAAAACGTAAAACAATCACTGACCTGTAGCCATGTCATGAAACTGATTTAAATATGAACCAATCAGAAGGCATTACGGTGTAACGCGTACGCGTAATTTTATTTAACATGAGCTTTTAACACCGACTTTTACCTAACTAGACCTAGTATGCTAATCTTTGTCGATTTAATAAGCATATGTTCAAAACAGATATGGTGCAGTTTCTATTCACTCTTCTAAGTTTCAGCAAGTTTTTATGCATGTCTTTTTCGCACGTCTGTCTGTGTTGTTTTATGTACTTACATTCTACGTTACATAGGACGGTATACTGTACGATCTGTATCAATATTATTTATGTACAGTATAAAAATAAAAGATGTTATTTATTTCAGAACTTTTTAATTGTCAATTTAGAAAAAAAAACAATGCTAAATTAATCCAGAAAAGTATAACATCGGTTTACTATGTAACGCTCTGCACCACAACATACGAACGCAAACTGTATTTTATGGAAGGGTATTTAGGTAAAAATTACATCCTTCTTTATGACTGTGTCATGATTCTTGATGGTACTTTCAATTTGTATGTAGACACCTTTTCATGCTTGATGATACTTACATCTTGCCTGATGACCAATGTCTATTTACATTCTGCTTAATGGTATCATGCATGTGTACAGATGCAACATTCTTGTTCGTAAATTGCATGCTGGGTATGTGTACGTTGGTTTGTGCAGAGAGACTTGTGCAATATGCGCAGTGCATAATGGAATCAAATATTGATGCGTTGAATAAATAAACGCGATGGCAAGATGTGAGTTTCACCCAAGCACAAAGCAACATACAATCATGCGTGATACAATGATGTCAATTGACAGTCGTTCCGATATGCTACGGACGACTACGGAAATTTACGGCGAATAACGGAGATTGTATGTTATAGCAGAAGTTGCGCCCATTTGTGTGATATTTGCTACTGAACCCAAATTAACCGCGTGTTTGTAGACGTAACTTTATTTTTAATGACTAACCATAATTATGTACAGTAATTTACCTTCAATAACCAAAGAAACCATATGGATATATTTCAATATATGCTACTAATGCATGTATGCAGAGCTCCAGATAAGACACTTAAAGTCGTAAAAAATGAATTAAATTTAGTAAAAAAAGTAGACTTAAATTCTGTGCGTACGGTTACACATTGGACAAATAAAATAAGAATTCAAAATTTGTGATTATGCGTAAAACTCAATATCAATGCATATAATGTAAACATTTCATCAATGAGTTCCCACTCGTCTAGGCCCTCATTACAATTATGAAATCAACAGCTCTTTAACGTTATTATATATAACAAACCATCTTTAAAACAGTCGAAAAGCCAAACGTTTTCCATTATCTGGTCCTTTTTATCGCAAAACGTCTGCTGTAACCCGGCAATTGTCATGAGCTCTTCTTAGACTATAAACCTAACTGCTGATGTGCCAAAAAATATACTTACCTGAAAAAAGGAATTGATAATAGACTTTAAAGCGGGATTTTTTTTATACAGGTGTTAACCAAGATTTTGCTGAAAAAGTTATCTGGAACTCTGCATGTATGTTGAGAAGAAATCCATTACATAATTTCAAATTTACTAGAGTACAATTATATTGCACCACATAAAATGCTATAAAACTATAGTATTGAAGTGCACATATAAACTTTTTTTATAGATGGGTAGGTATTTCGTGTCAATCTCTTTCACATATGACAGAGCTGTTGGTCATGCTGCTTGAAGTACATATATATGCATGACATAATTTAGATTAAGCAAAGTAAAACACTAGGTACTGGCCAAGATTCATAAGAGTCAAATATATACGTGCAGTAAGAGCGTAATCGTGCGCAGCGAGACTTGCTCATGTAGAATTGAACCTCTTATTGCTTTCTTTCTAAATAATTTCATGTCTCCGATCTAATATGCAATATGCCCGGTGTTTTTTTTAATGCGGATCAATGCTCCGTTTAAGATCCATAATTAATGAACGCCTCAATATTTTCAAAAATTAACACCGGATTAATGTTCACCGACATTTTTTCATACAGATTGGATATAAATATTACAGAGCTTAACAAAAAAATAATACATTAAGCCCTGTTCTCCCGGCACACGCGCTGGACATACACCTTTAAAAAAACGCTACACCAATTCCAGTACTTACGCACTTAATTGATTGTAAACAATGACGGTTGAAATCCGTGCGTAGGAATTTTTCTGGTAACTAAGAGCGACGTCAACGTTTATGACAGACCTGTTTATATTAATTTGTTTTATTAATGTTTTCCAAATTGATTGAAAATTATGTTCTATGATATTTTAATAGTAGAAGTAGTTGTTTTCTCAACGAGGGGTACAATAGTTGTACTAGACACGAGTACTTGTAACTTTCAGGCTTCAATAGATATACCACAGACATTATATAGACATAAAATATACCACAGACATTATATAGACATAAAATGATCAATATGTTTATATACATTATAAGTATAGCCTGGTAAACAGACTAGAGAAATCTGAAAGTAACACGCACAGTTCTGTGGCAATGAGGGTCTGGGCTACTTTATAAATATGAGGTCGATATACAATGAACATCGGTAGATTACGTCTACTGTAATTATTTGGACTAGGGATGGGCCACTGTGACTTCCAACACATGAGCCCCGTTATGTCCTGAATAAAATACATGTATATTTTTTTGAGTTCCAACTGCAACTAACCAAAAATATTCACGGCAGTCAATTTATTGTGTAGGCCTACTGGTCTTAATGGCAATAATAAACGTATTTAGTTTATTGGAGATTATATAACAAAGGGAACTAATTTAGCTTATTCAGTATACTAGTGAAAATGATTCGGATGTTTTCGCTTTTTTCCGAAAAGTAATGTATTCAACATACGGAAAATAAACGCACGCCACCTGTTGTCATAATTTCGTAACTTGCATTCTGCTTAGTTGCATTCTGCTTACTGCCTGTTTCTAACTGCCGTTGTTAATGACGCTTAGTGGCAAAGCCGATTATGACTGGTTTCTGGAATAATGAACACACACACATTGGATAAACACCAAGCATGTTGCAACAATCATCAAGTATAACCGAAAAGAGTACAAGCATGTTAGAATTGTCATGAAGCATGTGAGAATAAACATCACGCATAATGTAAATATTCATCATGAATGATGTAATGTTGCAACAATCATCAAGTATAAACGAATAGACAACAAGCATGCTGGAATCGTCGTGAAGCATATTAGAAAAAGCATCAGTCATAATGTAAATATTCACCACGAATGATGTAATTTTTACCTGAATACCCTTCCATAGTATTTTACGCTGTTTATACTTCCATTTTAACCATATGCTTTACATCGAGGTTGTGTTATCGATTTATATCTACACAGCGAGCGAATCGAGAGATATTGAAAAATTGAATAGTGGTTGGATTTAAATTGCTCAGGCGTGCAAAATTCAAAGTGTCATTACATAACTTTTTTGGGAAACATTATCGAGAAATGAATTATCTACACAGATATGTAAATGTTATTGCAATCCGTTGATATTAAGTGTCTTATATCGGGGCTTGAATGTTGCGCACAATATAGGCAAAGAAGGAAAACAGTCCAACATATTTTAAATGCCAGCCAGGTTGGACGCTCCAAATATTACCAATATAAAAAGTAGCTTAATATTTGAGAGCGTCAACAAGTTGGACTAAATTAAAGTCGTCCCGTTTATATTATATATATCGTATGAACGTGTCTTAATCATATTTCTATCAATAGTAAGATTTAATAGAAATAGAAAGTCCATATATCTCGCATTTTTCTTCATATTTTCAAAAAGGGTACCATAGTCGAATTTTTTTATGGACGCGATCCCAAAATACACTAGTCTTCTTAACTGTTGTCACACTCCCGGCGACACTGCAATTATCTTCACAATCGGAAGTAAATAAATAGTATATCGTCTCATGAATTTAAAACACATAAGTCAGTCGGTCGGTCGGTTGGTCGGTCGGTCGGGTCTGGTCTGGTCTGGTCTGTCCGTCCGTCCGTCCGTCCGTCCGTCCGTCCGTCCGTCTGTCTGTCTGTCTGTCTGTAAGATATTTAAATTTCGAACATATTTATGATTGAGCTGAATGCAAATTGGCGTATCTGTGTATTGCGCCATTAATTGAATGCAAACGTTCACACCTTTTTTACTTCTTTTTACTATCTTTGCAAAGCCAATGGTATCATTAATGCTTTTCGCGGACTACAAACCGTAAATTTTGAAAATTGTTTTTTGTTTGAAAGTTGACATTTTTTACAGCGTTATCTTAGGACCATATCGATAATCGGATACATGTTTACACACTATTTCAACCAACGTTTCAAAGATACGTTCTTACAAGTAAAACCCCCTGTTCGTCAAACTTGCAGCAGATAAATCGATGTGCATACAAAACATCGCGATACCACAACTCTTTATTGAAACAAAAACCACTCGTAGAAGCAGGGAAAGGTCTAAATGTAAGATATCGATAATTGTCAAACGATATTTTGATATTATGAGGCACTGTCTTAAACGACTCGCGATGGTAAAGGGTGATCGCAACGACATAAACTGGTACTTTCATTATTTAATCTATATTGCAAAACGCCGGATAAAGAAGAGGGTCGATTTCTGACATACCCGTAGCCAGGGGGGTGCGTTGGGTGCGTTAGCACCAAATGTTTTTGGACAAGTAAAATCTTGTACTATATGTTGCACCCAACTTTATTGGACGCAAAAACGGTTATTTTTTTTCAAGGTACCAAGTGAGTCTTCGTATTTAAGCGTTAAAATAATGTTGTATTCAATATGCAACCGACAGGTCACCATATAATTATTTCTTTCGATTAAGTCATTTCCAAGACAGCGCGTGATATTTATTTACAAGTTTAACCGTAGAATTGTTGAAATCAATAGAAGTTGTGACAGCAAAATTTGAGAAGCTGGTTCCCGCAAAATGGAATTGGAATCTTTGTTACAAATAGATATTTGTTTTCTGTATAATACAAATTTATTAACCAGGCACTCTAATCCGTATAATATCGATACTTATTTATATATATATATATATATATATATATATATATATATATATATATATATATATATATATATATATGATACTTAATGTTTGTTTTGTAACTTTTATCATCGTATTTAATGTCTATAACTGTAATAGATATCATAACAAAATGTAGAAGCCTACTTATTGTGGGTTGAAATCCCAGTTCAATAACCTTTTCGACAATTTTCTAAATGGCTGGGAAACAATTTGATGAACTTGAATATATACATAATCTTATGAAAAAGCAAATACATTTTAGATGATAATTAACGGAATGTCATGTCAGCTTCCGAAAACTTACGATACAGAAAGCTTTTTGGTTTCACTGATCATACAAATTGTGTAAAATCGCATAGTTTTAGCATAATTGTATGGGTGCTTTCCAAATCAGCCTCGTTCCAATATCTCTTACCCTCGTTACAACTAAATAGGATATATTCAAAGCATATAAATAATTTATTCTTAGCATTCATTGGCTGTGTCTCTGTTCCAGTTGATGTTATGTGCCTTCAACTTAATCTTTACTTGACTGAAATCAAAAACACCCTTCGACTATTGCCGAAGACTAATGGGTCACTGGTTAATAACTTTGCATTATACCAAGATTTATAACAAGAACACATTGTGCACAGCATTTTCGACAGACTGAGTTTTGTTATATCCTCGTACAACCATTTTCGGATCCCCTAAATAGTTTTCCAGCAAAAAATATCAGCTATGCACAAGTCATGATTATTTGTTTTGTTGAATGACAAGAAAACAAATCATTGTTACAAAGCAATCAAGCTTTTTTCGTAGTTTACCAACACTTAATAGCATCTGTTCTACTCAACATACATACCTTTCCACGATGTTTAATTATGTCAAACTTAACACTAGGAATTTCCTATTCTTAAACAGATGTTATAATGAATTTAAAACGGTATAACATATGATCCGTTGTACGTTAACGTTTAATTTTCATCAACTATGACGGATCTTGTCAAATTTGTTAAAAGTATAACATGTGTATTTACCATTTCTATAGTCATGAACTCAGTCATAAAAAATGTTACCCTGTTATATACTGCTGTCACTGGACCAAATACAAATAGTGGTCATGTGAAATGTAATAATACATATTTTCCATGATAGATGTATGGGAATTGTACTTTAATTGGCTAATCAACACACGAATGATAACATAACTTTCTTACATTCATCAGTGTCTGCCTTCGTGTCATTGCTCATGTCTTGGTAAGAAGTACCCGAAACTAGTCTCAATTCCGGTGGATTCCATTCTATTTAATGAAAAAAAAACATTCATGGAATCATGGTTAGGTTTAAAATGTAAGACATCGAACAATGTCAAACAATATTTATATCGTTTATATTGTGCAATAGTGTGTGCACGTTCTAAGAGGGTTGCCATCAGGATTTGTATTTTCTCCTAATTTGTTTATTAAATGCACAAACAATTAAAGTGATATAATGCGCATCTAACAGTATATGCTATGTTTATAGATGTCTATCGCAACCGTTGTTTATTTTTGGTGTTTTCACTTCATATACACTTATATTTGTTAATGCAGCATCAACATACCAAAACAATATCCCGGAAAGAGAAAAATAATGCATTTGAATATCAACCGTACTTTCGTTTGACAACTGATCATGCATTACGATGTGTGTCTAAACTTAGTCTTAGTGCAGATTCGTTCATACGACACGATTTTTTTTACGGATCATTTTAATTTCCTTCAACGATATATATTCATACGACACACGAACACTAACTCCGATCATAATAAAAAGACAGTTCAGCTCGGCCTGGGACAGTCATGTAAAATATCAAATGTAATAAATATTTTTTTATAAACAACTGGTAGCAAGATGAGTTGCAGATAACTGGTCAGTTACCACATTTAAACTAACTCTTTTGACCTGTTAATTCTTTTCAGCTGAATTCAACAGTAAAACATGCACATAATATCATTTTAAGCTCTTTTAAAACACTGTATGCTATTCTTCTGAAGCTTTATTATCACAACGTCCATTTGGCTTCATTAGGCACTCAAGATAGTTATTAAACATGCTAAGAAGAAAAAGAAAATTGAAAAATTAAAAATCTGGTTATTGTTCAGTCCTGAACAAGTTTACTTCAGCAAAATTTGTCGTAATATAAAAGTTCACTTTAAATACTTTGCAAACCAACATGCATGTATAGTTTAATACGTACATGTAATAACCCATAAGAAATTAAGGTGTTTTCATTGAGTATATCATTTCTTATGATGAATAACATCACAACAAAACTCGCAAAGTTCACAAAAACGTTTGAATTAATTTAAGCATAGTTAATTCCTAGCAAACAAAAAACACGTTTATCAGCACCAAGCCCGTTAGCTGATCATCGGTTGCTTTATACAATCATCTCTTGTCTAGCAGTCGTGTGATTATCATTAGTTCTACCTTGGTCTGTAACTTTGTAATTTTCAAGGAAAAGTTTCTTGGATTAGTAGTATTGTCGATTGGACTCAGACATACTGGTAAGATCGCATATTTTTATTAAGAAATAACTGGTTGTTTTCTGAGCAGGGATGCTTATGGCAACGTAGCTGTGGGAACTAAATTCCTCGTCGGTGGCCTGCCATAAATAGTTACTGTATGGCATGACACATCGGAAAACGAAAGTTTCAGGTCAACATCCATAGGTCGGTGTTTTTCATATCGGAAACACTTCACATTTGTAAAGGGTATATTGCTGAATTTCAATGACTATGTTGCTTTTAGGTAGTCATTATAGTGCTTTTTGGTCATTTTAATGATATTGAAATCGGCTTTACGTCGAGCAGTCTTCGGGGTTCTAATAGGGAAACTGGACTGTACACTTCAGACACTTTGAGTAACTTTTCAATGCCACTATGGACGTTGTCAACTTCCTGTATTTCATAATGCCCGGGGCAGCAGAACTTTTGGACAATTTCTTCAACATACTGGTTTTCATGAACAATTTTACTGTTTTTTGGTAAAATGTGTTCATGGTTCATAGCAGCATCACCTACTTCTAATTGGCTGTCATCTGTTAGCATGATGGCTATTAACGTAGCATAATTATCAGCATTCACATTCTCTTTGTCGATAATATTAATCTCATTATCATTGCTCTAAATCAGTAAGTTGTCTTTTTCAGCCACAAAGCGGTCTTCATTAGCGCTTATGGTATGTAGAATGTTTTGATGATCTTCAGTAATAAAGTTTACTGCAGAATGTTCTTCATGTTCATTTACATTCACGTTTTCGATATCCTTGTCAGTAAAGACATTCTTTTGAAGTGGCTCAACGTCTTGGTCAATTACAAAGTGTTCATTATTGAAATTTATGTTAAGAACACTATTTCAATAACTATCAATATCAAAGTTATCCATGAAAAGCGAACTAGGAGCCGTGTTTGTGTCATAAATGTGCACGGTTAAGTCATTACTCTTGTCGGCGAACAGTTCATCATTGCCTAAATGCTCTTCAGGATCGCGTTCATACTCGTCTAAAAGACGTAGCGTATCCAACAAATTTAATCTGCTCATACTTGAAGTCCATGAATATGAACACTTATCTCAAAGAAAATGTCGCTTACACGTCTGTTTAATTGCCTTCTATTCACTGACGGACATAAAGATATATGCAATGATAATAATGTTGAAACGATGTTGCTTAAATGTTCTCACAATCAACTGTTTCTGCGACTGACTTAATAGACAAATCGAAACTACACTGGGTTTTATTATTGTATTATGCCCCCCTTCGAAGAAGAGGGGGTTTATTGTTTTGCACATGTCGGTCGGTCGGTCCGTCCGTCCACCAGATGGTTTCCGGATGATAACTCAAGAACGCTAAGGCCTAGCATCATGAAACTTCATAGGTATATTGATCATCATTGGCAGATGATCCCTATTGATTTTCAGGTCACTAGGTCAAAGGTCAAGGTCACAGTGACTCGAAATAGTAAAATGGTTTCCGGATGATAACCCAAGAATGCTAAGGACTAGGATCATGAAACTTTATAGGTATATTGATAATGACTGGCAGATGAACGCTATTGATTTTCAGATCACTAGGTCAAAGGTCAAGGTCACAGTAACTCAAAACAGTAAAAATGGTTTCCGGATGATATCTCAAGAATGTTTACGTCTAGGGTCATGAACCTTCATAGGAACATTTATCATGACTGGCAGATGACCCCTATTGATTTTCAGGCCACTAGGTCAAAAGTCAAGGTCATAGTGACTCGAAACAGCAAAATGATTTCTGGATGATAACTCAAGAATGCTTACGCCTATGATCATGAAACTTCATAGGTATATTGATCATGACTGGCAGATGACCCCTATTGATTTTCAGGTCACTAGGTCAAAGGTCACAGTGACTCTTAAATAGTAAAATGTTTTCTGGATGATAACTCAAGAATGCTTACGCATAGGATCATGAATCTTCATAGGTACATTGATCATGACTGGCAGATGACTCCTATTGATTTTCAGGTCACTAGGTCAAAGGTCAAGGTCACAGTGACTTGAAACAGTTAAATGGTTTCCTGATGATAACTCAAGAATAATTACGCTTAGGATCATGAAACTTCATAGGTACATTGATCATGACTGGCAGATGAACTCTATTGATTTTCAGGTAACTAGGTCAAAGGTCAAGGTGACAAAAAACGTATTCACACAATGGCTGCCACTACAACTGACAGCCCATATGGGGGGTATGCATGTTTTACAAACAGCCCTTGTTTTATTTCTTATTCGAGAGTCCTTAACAAAAGCCTATTTCACAAGTTTAAAGCCTGTTTCACTTACAACAAATAAAGCTTTATTTCAAGAAACTTAAATATTGAACACAAAAAGTTGCCGAAATAGTTCATCAAACTTTATGATAATCCAATCTTTAAATTAATCTTACGTTTAAACTTAGGTCGAAAACATGAACTCCAATTGTGACAAGCGTACAGGAGTATAAATACTATTATAAATCTGTCTACTAAAATATACACGAAAAACAGCAAGAATAAGGAAAACATGAAATACATGAAGATATAAATGTAACCTCATGTTTGACCTAATTGAAGACAATCGACCCGAGCTGCAATGCAGAGGCTCCGCTAAACTCCGCCGGAAGAGTCCAAACACGTGGAAACTCCGCCATATAAATGTACATGTATATCTGTATTAACAATGTTCAATATTTCGCGACAATCGGGTCATAAACTTAAAGCGATATTATACGATTTTGTCAAATATTAATGAATTTATATAAAGTGTGTTAAAAACTTATTATACATATATTTCAATATAAATTAAAATAAAAGTTAAGAAGAACATTTGTCGAAAAATGCGAAAGAAGCCAGATATTTAATTCTGAAACCGAAAATGTCTGTACAGTCGAATTTGCCAGCATGTATATCATGCATGTAAGATGTGAATCTTAATTTAGTTTAACGGTTCATTTTAAATTCCTGCAACGATATATATTCAAACCACACACGAACACTCACTCTGATCCGAATAAAAAGACGAATGCTTCGGTTATTGAAGGAAAATACGTACGAAATATCTTTGTCACAATCGGCTCGGGGCGCTCATTTGTCTTTGCTTCATTTTATGTAATTCTTCTTCAATGTATAATTGTTCTTCCCTATTTTGTGCTATTGTAACATATTTTATCAATATATTACAATTTCAAACAAATTAAAAAAAATCGTATAATCTCCCTTTAAAGACATTAAAACAATAAAATACCTTTTTTCATTTTTTAAAAATTGTTCACCATAGCAAATAACATAACATACAAATTTGTTTTTAAACTAAGCTTTCCTTAGCACTGTTTCGATAATGATTCGTTATTGTTAACCAAAAAGAGGCCTTATACATTTTACTATGAGAAATCATGAACATAGCTTGAAAGTTTATTTTGAACATCTGCAAAAACGTCCATTAAATTTATGTTCATTGGATTGAACGCATCCGAGAAAGCAACTGAAGCCGTACGGTTGACAGACGCTATCTGGCTATTCTTATATTTTGTTGTAATAAATTCAATCTTTTTTGTGATGACGTCATCGTCGGTTTCGTCAATGCTATCGTCACTTATCACTATTGGACAGTTTCCTGAATCTGAGGTGTTACAATAATCTCCCGTCAATAAATGTCCTAGCTCAGATCGATTGTAAATCTGTTCAAGCGTAGTGATGTCTGTAGTAGGTGTTGGAATGTTGTGGTTAATAATTTGCTCATCAAGTACCATACATCAGGCAACTGCAGTTTCTGAGATATCTGTGAATGGGCTACATCGTCATGCGGGTTCTGTGACACATTGTCCAGCCAAGCTTTGAACTTCGCATCAAGAGCGTGTATATCGTGCCTGACTGTTTGCCTGTGCGTTTGCTCTAATTCTTCTTCGTCGGACGATATGTCTTCATAGATATTGGTATTAAGGGGTGTACGCAACGAAATTGCGCTAGTGTTTGCGTCTTCACTTCAACAGCATTCCGATGAGTTTTTGGCTGCGAACAATTGTTGTTCGTGTCAGTCATTTAAGCAGCATCCTCAATAGTTGTTGGCTGCGGACTATTGTTGCTCGTGTCAGCCATATACAAAACGAGATCCGATACAAGTTTCCTGGCTTCTTTTTTGCTAACGTTATAAACGCTGGTTTAATGTTTTGAAACATAACTCCTTTTGACATTTTCCAAGTCAAAACACACCGTAACTTAGCGATTAACTGAGCGCCTTGACTCTACACGATCTTTTTCTCGTTCTGCGTGAGATTCATTACGATCTTTTATTTGGTCAATATATTTCGGATTCTCTACGCTTTCAGTGTTCACATTTTCTATTTCACAAATATCACACCTATCCCTTTTAGGTTTTTTGAATGAAATGTTAAATTCCTTGTTAAATATATTCCTGTATTGGCTATTCTTTAATGGTGTGCAGCCTGCAGCATTGCATTTGTCTATGTACAATTCATACATTGCATTTAACGACAAGTTAGCATCTAAATATTCAACTAAGCTGTTTGCGCTCCAGTAATGCGACGGTCGTCTTTGAAACGACTGTATAAGTGTTGTAATAAAAGCTTTGTCACTTGCGGTATTGTCTTTGTTGTTTAACGTCCTCTCATATCCTGCTAATCTCCTTTACTTTTTGAAATCTGTTCATGCAAATTCCTGACTCTACATTCATCTACTCCTATTACTCCAAAGAAAACGTCTTTACACATTCTGAACTTGTCATTGTCTTTTAACAGATAGTATGTTCATGTATACTTTCTTATGGATTTTGTTTTTTTCGTGTCAGTGCTTTGTCTTTCAGTTGTATTTGCAAAGAAAACATACTTTTTATCATCAGTAAGTGACCCAAACTCTTTGTTTGTTTTATCCGCTGATTCTTTCGGAAATACCTTGAAACATTTAAATTGGCACTTCCCTTCGCAATCTTTGTTCAATTTAATTGATTTTCTTTGTAAAATCACACCTTTCCCAAGTTGTATATTCTTGCCAAGATTGTCTTTTAGCCTTCCTTTTATTCTTTGCCAAGGACATATAATCTCTTGTACATTTTCTTCATCGTGGTTTACTGTTTTCTTGTAAAATGTTTGGTTCATAGCAGCATCACCTACTTCTAATTTGCTGTCATCTGTTAGCAGGGTGGCTAGTAACGTGGCATTATTATTAGCATTCACATTCACTTTGTCGATAATAGTATTCTCATTATCATTGCTTCGAATAAATTCTGTTTCTTTTTCAGCCACAAAGCGGTCTTCATAGGCACTTACGCTATGTAGAATGTGTTGATGGTCTTCAGCAATAAAGTCCACTGCATAACTATCTTCATGTCGATTTACATTCATGTTTTCTATATCATTCTCAGTAAAGCCATTCTTTTGAAGTTGCTCAATTTCTTGGTCAATCACAAAGTGTTCATTATAGACATTTTAGTTAAAAACAATGTTTCGATCACTATCAATATCAAAGGTATCCGTGAAAAGCGAACTAGAAGCCTTGTTTGTGTCATAAATGTGCACTGTTAAGTCATTACTCTTGTCGGCGAACAGTTCATCATTGCCTTATTGATATTCAGGATCACTTTCATACTCGTCTAAAAGACGTAGCGTATCGATCATGTTAAATCTGCTTATACTTGAAGTTCATGAATATGAACACTTATCACAAAGAAATTGTCGCTTACACGTCTGTTTAATTCCCGTATATTGACTGATGGACATAAAGATGTATGCATTGATAATAATGTTCCAACGATGTTGCCTAAAATGTTCTGGCAATGAACTGTGCGGCGACGATTATTTTTATCGTATGCGACTGAATTAACATACAAATCGAAACCACACTGGATTTTATGATTTATTTTATTTCTTATTCGAGAGTCCGTAACAAAAACATATTTCACAAGGTTACACACTTTCACTTACAACAAATAAAGCTTTATTTCAAGAAACTTAAATATTGAACACAAATAGTTGCCGAAATAGTTAATCAAACTTTATGATAATCCAATCTTTAAATTAATCTTACGTTTAAACTTAAGTCGAAAACATGAACTCCAATTGTGACAAGCGTACAGGAGTATAAATACTATTATTACTCTGTCTACTAAAATATATGCGAAAAACAGCAAGAATAAGGAAAACATGAAATACATGAAGATATAAATGTAACCTCATGTTTGACCTAATTGAAGACAAACGACCAGAGCTACAATGCAGAGGCTCCGCTAAACTCCGCGGGAAGAGTCCAAACACGTGGAAACTCCTCCATATAAACGTACATGTATATCTGTATTAGCAATGTTAAATATTTCGCGTATTTCGCGACACTCGGGTCATAAACTTAAAGAAATAAAAACAATAAATCCTTTTTTTTTTCATTTTTTAAAAATTGCTCACCATAGCAAACAACATAACATACAAATTTGTTTTTAAACTAAGCTTTCCTTAGCTCTGTTTCAATAATGAAACGTTAGTATAAACCTAAAAGAGGCCTTATACATTTTACTGTGAGAAATCATGAAAATAGCTTGAAATTTCATTTTGTACATCTTCAAAAACGTTCATTAAATTTCTGTTCATTGGATTGAACGCATTCGAGTAAGCAACTGAAGCCGTAGGTTTGACAGACGCTATCTTGCTATTCTTATATTGTGTTGTTGTTTTGAAAGTTAAGTTAATAAATTCAACCTTTTCCGTGATGACGTCATCGTCGGTTTCGTCACTGCTAACGTCACTAATCACTATTGGACTGTTACCCGTGTCTGAGGTGTTATATGTAGAATAATCCCCTGTAAATAAATGTTCTCTATCAGATTGATTGTAAATCTCTTCAAGCGTAATGTTGTCTGTAGTAGGTGTTGAAATGTTTTCGTTAATAATTTGCTCATCAAGTACCATACATCAGGCAACTGCAGTTTCGGAGATATATGTGAATGAGCTACTTCGGCATGCGCGTTTTGTGACACATCGTCAAGACAAGCTTCGAACTTCGCATCAAGAGCGTGTATGTCGTGTCCGACTGTTTGCCTGTGCAATTGTTTAAATTCTTCTTCGTCGGACGATATTTATTCATAGATATTTGTATGAATGTGTGTACGCAACGAAATTGCGCTAGTGTTCGCGTCGTCCACTTGAAAAGCATTCAGTTGAGTTATTGGCTGCGAACTATTGTTGCTCGTGTCAGCTATCTCCAACACGAGATCCGATACAAGTTTTCGGGCTTCTTTTTTGCTAATGTTATGAACATACGTAAAATGTTTTGAAACATAACTCCTTCTGACGAACTTTGATTTGCAACCAGTTATTTCACATGTAAAATGTAGTAAGTCCTTTCCATGTTTCTCCTTAATATGGCGATTTGAATTCCGTTTATTGAAATATGATCGTCCCTCCACATATTCCAGAATGAATTTAATACTTGTCGTCCCTTTTTCCATGTTCCAAGTAGTCTTGATGTAGAAGATATTTGTGGGCTACAATCATCGTCAGCATCAGTAGTTGTTTCCGGTATTCCGATGTTTGGATTCAACATGAGAAAATTACTTGGAGTGAGTGTTATTTTCGAGTTAATGTCGACTCCGATGTAAACTAGTGGTCGACAATTAATTACAGCATCATTTTTTAAAGATCGTTTGCATTTGAACCACTGTTAGTAATCTTCGACCGATACACTTTCTTAAACTCCGCTTTACCAGTCCAATAAGTCTTTCATAGATACCGCCAGTCAATGGCGCTCATTCTACAATTAACTTACATTTGATGCCTTTGTCTGAAACGTAGTTCTGAATGTCGTTGCTTTTTAACGTGTTTTTCCATGCTATTTTAATACCTTTACATACAAATTTGAACTGTTGAGTATTGTCGCTGATAATCTCGGATCTATGTACCATGAAATACTATGAAACGTCGAAGTCCCATCAGAAACTCCTCTGAAGACAAATCGCTCATCAGTTTTTAATGTATAGTTCGAGTAACTAGGCGAGTGAACTTCGCATCAAGAGCGTGTATATTGTGTCCGACTGTTTGCCTGTGTGTTTGTTCTAATTCTTCTTCGCCGGACGATATTTCTTCATATAAATTTGTATGAAGGCGTGTACGCAACGAAATTGCGCTAGTGTTCGCGTCGTCTACTTGAAAAGCATTCAGATGAGTTGTTGGCTGCGAACTATTGTTGTTCGAGTCAGCCATCTCCAAAACGAGATCCGATACAAGTTTCCGGGCTTCTTTTTGCTAATGTTATGAACATTGGTTAAATGTTTTGAAACATAACTCCTTCTGACGAACTTTGATTTGCAACCAGTTTTTACACATGTAAAATGTAGTAAGTCCCTTCCATGTTTCTCCTTAATTTGGCGATTTGAATTCCGTTTATTGAAATATGATCGTCCCTCCAGAGATTCCATATTTATTTCAATATGTGTCGTCCCTTTTTCCATGTTCCAAGTAGTATTTGTGCAGAAGATATGTGTGGGCTATAATCATCGTCAGCGTCAGAACTTGTTTGCGGTATTCCGATGTTTGGATTCAACATTAGAAAATGACATAGAGTGAGTGTTATTTTCGAGTTCATTTCGACTCCGATGTAAACTAGTGGTCGATAATTTATTACAGCATCAATTTATTTTAAGATCGTTTGCATTTGAACCACTGTTAGTAATCTTCGACCGATACACTTTCTTAAATTCCACTTAACCAGTCCAATAAGTCTTTCATAGAAACCGCCAGTCAATGGCGCTAATTCTACAGTTAAATTACATTTGATGCTTTTGTCTGAAACGTAGTTCTGAATGTCGTTGCTTTTCAACGTGTTCTGCCATGCTCTTTCAACACCTTTACTTGCCAGTTTGAACTGTTGAGTATTGTTGCTGATAATCTCGATCTATGTACCACGAAATGCTATGAAACGTCGAAGTCCCATCAAAAACTCCTCTGAAGACAAATTGCTAAATGTATTACTCGAGTAACTAGGCAAGTGAATAACCATATCCACACTTTGTTCACACCATCACTACATTCACATATAGTGGACCTAAATAGTCGATTCCTGTTCTAGCATATATATTAATATATGTTTATGTTAATAGTTATAATAATCATATATTCACGAATATTCATTGCGGCATCTTGGGACATTGCTTTTGTAGACTTGTAAAGATTAATAGCTTCGCTTTCAGAGTGTGCTCCGGAAACAAGGTTATCTACGTATATATCGTTTGTTATCTTCGTAGCCTGATCATTTGTAGGTTTCTAGGTGACACAATTTATCGTAGCTCCAAGCAGGAAAGGACTCGATACAACACCAAATGGGACACGCCATAACCGATATTCCTGGATGTTGTCTGGTGCAATAGTAGATCTAAAACAATCTTTGATCCACAGAAACCTTGTTACATCGCGCTGATGTCGTTGAAGTCCAACTTGAAGGAATGCTTTTCCATATCCGCCACAACAGCAATGTTGTGTGTGCGGAATCTCATAAGTATTCTACACAGATCATGCAACATTACTGGACCCCTGTATAAGCAATCATTGAGGCTGATTTTTCGTATATGTGTTTTTGCTGATGCGTCAAACACAACGCGTACTTTTGTTGTTTTCTGTGGAGTTATGACAGCGTGGTGTGGCAAATAGTGCTTAATTCACTGAACACGGGTCTCATTTACATGTTCGATAACTTCTATTTGTAACTGGTCCTTGAATACCTCGTCATACTTCTCAAGCAACTTATGTTTGTCACGCATTCTAGCAAGAGGCGATTTTAATCGCCCCATTGCCCATTCTCGATTTAAAGGTAGCTTGGGCTGCTCATTTTTCCATGGCCATGTAACCTGATAGCAATTATCTTCAAATCGGAGTGTTTCTCTGAATTTTTGTATTGCAAATTCGTCATCAGTGATTTTTTTATCATCCGTCACGCCTATTGATTCCAGCTTCCAAAAGGCTTGTAGATCTGGCTTTCTTGGCAAAGCACTATCAACTGAGGCAAAAGCGCTTGTATTACCTATGTCTACTTCAGCCGTTAAAATTTACATATTGCTGATATAATGTTCACTTTCACAGGTTCTATAGTGAGCATCCATCCTAGGATTAAACTAAGCAGATACAGACCCGGTTGCAATTCCATTTTTTGTGGAAGTACAATGTCCAGGTAATAATCAATGCCTATCAGTAGCTCTACAGAGGAATACTCACACTGGGTGGAATATTGTCGGCCATATAACGTGAATAAATCAAATGTTTGATATGTGCTGATTATGTAAGTTTTACAGCCTTTCTTTGAACTGTTCCTGTAATGTATGGCACAATGTTAGCAAAAATTGTTTAGTTGTGTCCATTATTCAATTTGATATTCATCATTGCTGTAGGAGTTCTGATAACGTTGACTGTTTTGCTTCCAAATGGCACAACCTTGATTTCTTGCTCCTCTCCTCTTACTAATCCAAGATCATTACCCAGTTTTTTAGTCATTCGCTGCGACCCAGAGTCAAGAAGGAGTCGAACTTGAGCATTGGCGGAGGTTTGAGGATTACTCACCACTACTTGAGCTGATTGCATTAAAACTGATTCCTTTGTAAACACTTTTGTAAGTATATTGTTTTTCCAAATGACAAATTGTTATATCTTCAGCTAATTGAACAAGTTCACGAGGCTTCCTTATGTTGAACTTTTAGGGCAAAGGCTTTTGCTGTGAATGTTCTTTTCACCACAGTGTACACAAACCTTGTTTTACTTACATTCACTAGTCTTGTTTCAAGTTTTTAAACACTTGAGGCATGAGGTTTTGAGAACTTGATGTCGCTCCATAATTGTTTTGAACTTTGTACACTCGTCACACCATTAACAGTTTGTAATATATCTGCACTTTTCGAAGTAATTATTCGACTGAGCTATTTTGTCTGCAGATACAAGAGCCTGCGCAGTTGTCAGATATCTGCTAGATTTTGTTTCTGTTTCAGACACCTTTTTGGGATTTATTTTGGCAATCTCGATCTGAATTGCTCGACAGGTTTTGAAAAATGAACTTTACCGATGTTGTTATATTTTTTCCTGCTCTGCTCTTTCATTGGCGACGATGTATGTTCGCAGGCGTACCCTGAGTTCCTATACTGTAAAACTTTTTTCTAGACCTTTCTGTATTTCTAGTTGAAGGAGCGTATATCTTGCAAGATTGGATTTTATCATTAAGACGAACATGTTCTGGATCGTTTTCTCAAGAAAAACGTCCAAACTTCGCAGATGCTTCTCGATATTGTCTAAGAAATGTCTTAGACGCTCAGTTTTGCTACTTGGTGGAATAAGGTTCATCATCTTCTTGTAATGGATTTCAATTATATCCTGCTTGTTGTCGTAGCGTTTTTTTAATATTTTCACAGCGATCTTGTAATTGTCATTGCTGAGCATTAATCCTTCGATTGCTGCTTTTGCTTCTGCTTGAAGTTTGCTTTTTAGATAACTCAACTTTTCCACATCAGACAATTTCATATTGGTGTGAATTGTACGCTCAAACTGGTCCCAAAATTCTGACCATCTTAGTTTGTCGCTGTTAAATGATCGTAATTCAAATTTAGATAACTTTACAGCTACTGGATGTTCTTCAGTTTCTTTCATTTCTTTTATCATCATGTATTGGTT
This sequence comes from Dreissena polymorpha, assembly GCF_020536995.1. NCBI lineage: Eukaryota > Metazoa > Mollusca > Bivalvia > Myida > Dreissenidae > Dreissena > Dreissena polymorpha. The sequence goes on from NC_068363.1 coordinate 19,166,711, forward strand.
TTCTGTTGGTTTTTCAATTATTTCTTGTTGGTATTTGTTTTTCCTGACTACAAATTCGTGGTATCTAGAACCTTGTTCTAACATGAATGATTGCATTTGTTTTTAATTACATTCACGTTCGAATATTCTTGCTCAGATTTTACTTCTTTTTCATCAGTACACCTTATGTTTGCTAGGTATGCTTCTAATCCCACACAACATCCTGTTGCTTTTGCACAGATTCCATAATCCTCATCGAGGATGTGTTCAACATCTTCCTCGCTGTCTTTAAGGGACGAAATGTATTGTTCACACTTGTTCTCCAACTTTTCACTGTTAAATTGAAGTAATTTAATGCACTTTGTTGCTTTCAAAATTTCTTTATCTTTATTGACGTCTCCAATAGCATGTACAAGTATTTCCCTGCAACAAGCTATTTCCCTTTCCGAACTCTTTCGGTGTCTTGTTCGGACACATTTTATGTACTTAAATGAAGACATTAAATGTTATTCAACTGCAGTACTTTGTACTTGTGCAGGGTATTTTTTTTTACCGCACCGAAATTCCCGGGTTCCGGCAACAAAGTCAATGTGGCGGCGATTATTTTTATCGTCTGCGACTTAAATTAACAGATATATCGAAACCACACTGGATTTAATGTTTTTTATTTTATTTCTTATTCCAGAGTCCGTAACAAAAAAAACACATTTCACGAGGTTACACAATTTTACTTACAAAATAAAGCTTTATTACAAGAAACTTAAATATTTAGCACAAATAGTTGCCTAAATATTTCATCAATCTTTATAATAATCCAATCTTTAAATAAATCCAACGTTTAAACTTAGATCGGAAACATGAAATCCAATTGTGACAAGCATACAGGTGTATAGACACTATTATTAGTCCGTCTTTTAAAATATACGCGAAAAACTACGGAAAACATGAAATACATGAAGATATAAATGAAACCTCATGTTTGACCTAATTGAAGACAAACGACTGGAGCTACAATGCAAAGGCTCCGCTAAGCTCCGCCGGAGGAGTCCAAACAAGTGGAAACTCTGCCATATAAACGTACATGTAAATCTGTATGAGCAATGTTCAATATTTCGCGTATTTCGCGGCAAACTATTTGTAATTGTACAAAACAGGCATCCAAAATGTTCAATGATTTTTTATCACAAATGCATTTAAGTTTTTCTTGCGATATGCCTGTTATGCTTACATACTGTTTTTCTAGTTTTGAACAATCAACAAGAACTTCGAAGTCTCTGCCATATAAGTTGGAGCAGCCTGATACATCAACCACTTTAAGATTCGTAGAGCGAAGAATAAAACACAGCGTCGAAAGCGAGCCTCTGCTATGTTAAAACAACAACTTTTTTTCAAAGTAATTGTGAGTCAGTACAAAATCTAATTCAAATGTTTTAATCGACCAGATATAGTACGGCAATAATAGTTCATTGGCTATCGACTTACGGGATTTTGGAATCGAAAATTGTCTACGTTTAGTAACTTACGGGGTTTTAGAACTGTCAAATAAGGCATTTGCGCACTATATAAAACTACGTAAACGGTATCATAAGAAAGTTCTTTTCAAAACAATTTGAACGATACCAAATACTCTATATGGCCAAAAATTGACTTACCTACGATATTCATATACTCCTTCTGATGACGTGTCAAGCCGGCTCTTGTCCATCTCGCAATGGTATTATATCCACCATAATCTGAAGTAAATACGTACCATTTCATCTTATTATTGTACTAAAAGGCAAATGATTCAAAGTTAATATAGCGACACGATGATTTAAAGAATATTAATGTGTAACTAGCTGACAGAGGGCACGTGTACTAAAGCCATTTGAAGTATACGCATGAGCTGATCTTATGATTGACTCTTTAAGGCGAATGAGGGATCTGCCCATATTTAAAAAAAACTCTTAATATTGAAGAACGAAGAAACGTTATTTGAAAACGCCTTTGTGGCTGAAGAATTTTCGAAATGCACACAGGCATTGGTTTCGCCCATCTTATCTTAAAATAGGACCTAAAAGACAACTTAAACAAAAGCCATTTGTATCATATCCATATAACTTTTGTGTGAAATTTTTCTCATTTAGCCGTATGTGCGTGCAATCTACATCAGTGATGTGTCAAACGTGTTTGTTTCGGATGTACAAAAAGACGCCTACATTGTGATACGTATCCCGCTAGAAAATGCAATCAATAAAATAACACAGTTAAAGTGTAGTTTTCTATAACATAGGGCCCTGAAGACGCGGTATCTCATTTTTTAAGGTTGGTTTACACTAATTCCTTTTCTCAAAGGGTACCATTATTAAGTTCAAACTTAAATAGCCTTTTATATGCCTTTCCTATAGATCACATTTTGCAAGTCGAGTTTCATTTTAAAGATACATCTGTCCTCTTGTAATAATTGCAGTCAAAAATATAAATCGCCAAAATGCAACTACCCTCGGAAAACACGGTTTCGGAAACGATATTTGGACAAAAGCACTGTAAATTAATAAACGCACCAACAGCTTTATTCTTTAAACATAATATTCAATGAAATGCACAAACATATTGCAGACATGCATATGATACAGGAAATAACAATAAAAAGCATGTGCGCGATAGCTAAATCGCATTGTAACCAGAAGAGAAAATGACCTCTTTAAAAAAAGGCACTTACTTTCGTTGAAGATTTAATATAATGTCACCTAGCAGCGCTCTATCGCCTTCACTTTGTCCAACAAACATAGATTTTCGGAGTTTTAAAATGAGAGTTTTCATTTAAGATTTTGGTGTTCGTGCAAGTTTACTTTGTCGAGCTACATGTTAATTAGTAAAATTAGCAAAATGTTATCAAAAGAAAATATTCGATGCGGCAAAGATCTACCAATAAACAGTGTTAATTTGATAGATCTTTGGATGTCGACATGTCACAGACGGATATTATTTCCGCAGATTTTAAGTGTTCCTCAATATTACAATAAGGCTGTTTCTATACCCGCGTTGTCAGAAGTCTTTACATGCAAATATGCACAAGGGTTTCAATCTCCTCTGGAATTTAAAGCGAGATTATACGATTTTTATATGTGTTGAATTGTAATAAATTGATAAAAATATGTTACAAAAATACAAAATAGACAAGAAAAAGTATACATTGAAGACGAATTTCATAAAACGCAGCAAAAACAAATAAGCGCCCATAGCCGATTGTGACGAAGATATTCGTTAAAATGTTCCGTAAAACAAAAGTATGTCTGTGTGTCGTATGAACGAATCTGCACTAAAACTAAATTATGATTCACATCGTACATGCATTATATACATGCTGGCGAATTCGACTGTACAGCCTTTTTCGATTTCAGGATTAAATATCTGGCTTATTTCGCATTTTTCTACACATGTTCTTCTTAACTTTTATTTTAATTTATAATGAAATATATGTATAATACGTTTTTCACATTTTGTATAATTTCATAAATATTTGACAAAATCGTATATACCCGCTTTAAAGGATAGTGGGCTGAAATAATATCATTTCATCGAGGCAAATATAGACTACATCATATATTTGTCACCTTGGGTACTGACTATCATATCATTCGGTACATATGAAAATTTTGAAAATAGTCCCCAAATATGTCACACACATTTCAAAACAGCAATTACAGTGTAAATACATGTAAAGCAGAGAATAAATAAACTTTGTCAATAACATATATTGCACATTCCCACTGTGTTATATCAAATGTAGTAATGTTATAGATAACGGTTGTTATGATTGTTCATAATCGTAACTTGTACGCATACGATCTTTAAAACTGACGTTACGTTTGGTAATTGACTTCTCACGTTGAGGATAACCACATATTTATCATTAGTTATTGCTTATTGAGGGATCTGTCGGATAAAGTATGCATGAGAAAGCACATCGTCTTAATGAACAAACTATGTGTTAAAGAAAATCTGAAAATCGTGTAATCTGGGACAAATTTTCTATATAAGTTAAATAATATACACGTGTACAAATTACTATAACCATTATTCGTGCGACGTAAAGACCGAGTTTAAGGAATGTGGTATTCAAGTCGGCATAATGGTACAACTACACGATATATTGGGACACCATAAAATCTGTTTTAATAATCGTGTCTCTCAGCTGACTGAGAATAGGATGTGTAGTACTACTACTACTACTACTACTACTACTACTACTACTACTACTACTACTACTACTACTACTACTACTACTACTGCTACTGCTACTGGTGCTGCTGCTGCTGCTGCTGCTGCTGCTGCTACTACTACTACTACTACTACTACTACTACTACTACTACTACTACTACTACTACTACTACTACTACTACTACTACTACTTCTACTACTACTAATACTACTACTACTACTACTACTACTACTACTACTACTACTACTACTACTACTACTACTACTACTACTACTACTACTACTACTACTACTACTACTACTACTACTACTACTACTACTACTACTACTACTACTACTACTACTACTACTACCAGCGGCATAGCTGTGCGTAGGCAGTGTAGGCACGTGCCTGCACATAATTATAAAAATTGAAAAAATAAAACACCCGAAAATGCAAAAACAATCGAAGGCTATGTGGGATTACCCCCTAGATAATTCAAACATAAACTATTTTGAACAGTAAACGTGTTCAAGGAGTCATATTCAAAACTAAGAAAGCAAGCATAGCCTTTTTACTCTAGTCAAATGCACACAAATTAAGAATAGATTGCGCATTTTTTTATAGAATTATGTAAACTCTTAATCGTTCATGGTTTAAAACCATCATGTTGTTAAAACCGTCTGATCGAGAGACTGAGAGTTTCCAGTGCATGTACATAATTTTTTGTTACTGTGGTGCAAGTATTTTAAACCAATGAATTTCTGTAATATTCCACCGTCATATCTAGATCCATGTTGTTCGGTTGAAACGCTATCAGGTGATGACCGGTGTAATATCCTTTCAGAAGAATGGACCGGTCAAAGTACCTTCAAATTTCCGTCAATGTAGGAATGAATACAAACAAAAATAACTGAATAGTTTTTCGGATGTACAGATTCATCAAATCGATTCACATTGCTTTAGTTTCGGGACAAAGACGCTCATTTTATCGAGGGTACAGTCTGTCACAGATAAAGGCATATTAACCGTATACAAATTCTATGCAGCGGACCTCCGATGTGAACGTCAGGAGCTGGACCGAGAGGTCAATCGATGGAAGGACCGATGGAGTCTTATGGATGCAGACAAACGGCCCAAAATCCTGCTTGATGCACTGAACGCTTGTGGAACGCTTACCCACTTATACAGCTGATACTCACAGAATTGCTCACAGTGCATGCCTGCAACATCGGCATCCTGTGAGTGGTCCTTCAGCTCTATGAAGCGTATTAAGATATACATTCGCTCTACTATGGGTGAGGATCGCCTTACAGCGCTTGGAGTGCTCCACATCCACCGGGAAAGTGAAGTGGACATTGAAAAAGTGATCAACATTTTTGTCTCTACCAAGAGTCGGAACTTGCAGTTCATGAAACAAACTTCAGCTATGCAAGTGAATTGCAAAATGTTGCCCAAACAGTATATATGTTGAAATTGTTTTCATCGAAACGAATAGTTTATTTTTAAAAGCTATAATGAGAAAAATCGCGTCCGCACCCACCACTGGCCTTTTTTCCCGGGGGTGGGAAGTCTCCGGACCCCCTAACATGTGCCTGCACATCCTTGGAGAGATCGCTACGCCCCTGACTATTACTACTACTACTACAACTACTAATACTACTAATAATAATAAGAATGATAATAAATATTAGTAGTAGTAGTAGTAGTAGTAGCAGTAGTAGTAGTAGTAGTAGTAGTAGTAGTAGTAGTAGTAGTAGTAGTAGTAGTAGTAGTAGTAGTAGTAGTAGTAGTAGTAGTAGTAGTAGTAGTAGTTATAGTAGAAGAAGAAGTAGTATAAGTGTTGTTGTTATTATAATTAACATAATAATAATAATACTTATTAGTAGTAGTAGTAGTAGTAGTAGTATCATTGCTATTATTATCATTGCTATTATTATAATTATAATACATTTATGGCTGCAGCGTGCTGCACTTGCATCTAGATATATGCGAATATTATAGATTTTTGATCGCACTTTATAATTCTCTTTGACCAATCTGGTAAGAAACCTAATTTTCTTTTTTATGTAATCGCATTAAATAAAAAAAGATTGGTGTACAGAAGACGTTTGCAGGACAGTCGATCGTCGATTAATGTATTTGAATACATGGATATACCGCACGTGCAACACATGTTTACTTCATACACCAGAAAAACGCACATTTGCCCTAATATCTGAATTTTATTATAAACCTGTTTAATGCTTTTAACAAAATACAGGTTGTATCAATCGTTGAAATAAATCCCGTATTATGCTACTCGCTGTTTTCCGATTCCGTATAATCATACTAGCCGGACTAATTTCTTCGACCCATTTAATGACGCCACATTACGCGCACCGAAAATAGGAAACCCCTATTTTATATTACGAAATATATTACGTAGTACATCATGTGACGTCATTTCTGTGACGAAAAACAATAGTTTTATTTAAACTCTCTGGAATTTAAGGACATGTCGGACGTGGTGTTATTTAACAGTAAACTACTTGTTTAAAATATCGAACGAATGCAACACTTATTTCGGATTGTGTGTTCACCATGCATAAATGTAAATTTTGATAGTAATACAAGACAATAGTGTGGTTTAAACTAAGTTTCGATAAAGACATGGAAGATTAAAAGTGGAAGTGCATATCGTTTCAACGTTTTTGTTATAAACATTGGATTTGAGTTGTCAAATTAATTGTTAATATAAATAAGGGAAAGCCTCAAAGCGAGCTCGATTAATGTTTAAAAGAATGTTTAAGCAAAAAACTGTAATAAAGATAATAATTAAAATAAATTATTAAAGGCACTTTCTAGCAGAAGAACGTGGAGTTCGTAAAGACTGGCATACAAAATAAGGCAATGAACTTTAAATTATTATAATCAGCAAAAAAACAATAAACGGGCCATCTTAAAGGGTTGAATGTGACCTGATTAACTGAACTGTTAGCCCCAAACCCCGCCCAAAACAGATTGTCACACTATCAGTTGCAAGCCTTGCAACCACAAATTTACATACGAAGGTCAGATCGGGATTCGAACCCGAAACCACCCCATGAGCCATCTAAATAAGCAATGATGCCGGCCTGGGTTGTTCTACCAATTAAGCTATCTGACCTTTTGAAAAATATATAGGTAAACTGCAATGCTGTATAAAAGCATGATTACCTTGCTTAGAAAAATTAAGGGTTTTGCGGGATGGAATGAGTGGGGAGTTCAAATCAAATTAAAAGCCGATTCTTTCTGTGCATTAGTTGATGGTAACCATAATGCTCGCAGTTTTTTTGTTTCGTGGCCGCTCAATAAGCTACCTTAAAAAGTAGAACTTCATCTCCCGTGACTATAATATTAAAAAGGTGAAAAGAGCAAACAACTGCAGTTTGTCGGACATCCCCACCTTTAGCCAAACACAATAAAATAACATAAAGCCCTTTTCTTTATTTACAAACTTCTTTGTATTTTAATCGAAGCATCATCATACGTTTACATAAGATAGTTCTTAATTCATTTTTTGAAATGCCATTGAACAGCCCATTGATTTTATATTACGAAATGGAAAATCGTGTGACGTCATTTCTGTGACGAAACAAAATAGTTTTATTTAAACTATCTGGAATAAAGGACGTGGTGTTTTTTAACAGTAAACTATTTGTTTTTAAAAGCATCGAACGAATGCAAAACGTATTTTGGATTGTGTGTTGATCATTTATAAATGTAAACTTGATAGGAATACCATATAATAGTGTGATTTAAACTAAGTTTCGATAAAGACATGGAAGAATAGAAGTGGAAGTGCATTATCGTTTCAATGTGTTTGTTTTGAACCTTGGATTAAAGTTGTGAACTTCATTGTTATACACAATGGATTAACGATGTCATTAAGGTAAGCGTAACGTTAATACTAATTTAAGTTTTTTATGAACTCTTGTTAAAGCTGAAATTGTGTCATCAACTTACCCTACAAAACGGTTCCAGTTGCAATAGATATTTTAATATCCCAATTGTGTGCATCGTTAAATTATAATTATTGTGTTCGATTATTTTGTTTTTGTGTAAGTCACTTTATGATGCTTATGATGTGTTGCTCATGGCAAGCCTCGCCGTGTAATCCTTTCTTTAACGAGTCGGACAAATTCCAGTACACAATGATACTTACATAGTATTATGTCATATCTCTTTGAAAAATCACACGCTGCACAAAATCTAGGCATTTGTATTGATGGTATTTAAACAGAATAATTTCGGCATAGATTATTGTCATAGCCTGACAAAAAAACAAACATAACACTTAAAAAAGATTATATTTTAATTAAATTTTAACATTTCACGAAGTTGTTGTTTAGAATCAAGTATAGTCGTTTGTAGCCGTTTCTTTAGCTCCGATTTTCTTTAGCTTAATTTCTTACCTTTTCAACCAATCAAATGCGCGAACGTTATGAACATCGGAGTTACAGTGCTAAATTTGGTGATGACGTAATCGAACGGGGAACTCCGGGAATGAAGACAACTGTTTTACACGAAGAAAGCCGATGCGTTATTCGAAATATAGTTACAATAAATACAGAGAAGAATTTTAGAATATACAAAAGCCGTAAATTTGATCATTTTTATCTATTGTATCATTATGATCAATCAGGAGACGCCGGTTATTTACTTCGAAAATGTCTAGTTCCGGTTTCAGGTTCGGATATTTCTCGCGCAGATCCCAAACTTTTCAGAATCAACCTGTAGATCTACAATCAAATACACATGTTACCGTAGTGCCCGCCTCGCGAGCAAGCCTTACGGCTTGCTCGCTCCAGCTCGCTATAAACATTGGATTAACGATGTCATTAAGGTAAGCGTGTCGGAAACCTGTGTTTCCCAGGTTCAAATGTTTACACGTTAATTTACATAAACTGTATTAAACGCGTCTTAAATAAACTATGGCGTACCGTTTTAGTCATTGTTTTGCCACTTTTGTTAAAGCAAAAAGTACAATTGTCAACTGTTTTCGTTAGTTAATGAATATAATAAAATGAATATTACGCTAGTCAATTGTTCCAAGATTTTGTATCAGTCTCGTGGCTTGTGCTATTTCGCATCACACTGCAGGCTCCGCTTATCGTGTGATACGTCATCACACAATTAACTCGACTGATATAAACTCTTGGAACAATTGACAAGCGTAATATTTCGCATATACCAACATATTATTAACTATAGTATTTGTATTTGTTGACTAGTTTAAGTACTTAAGGTTTATAGTGACGTCACACTGGTGTGCAGACATGGATTTTTGTGCTCCAGAAAGTTTGTAAAAAAATGGCTTTTAAGATGATTATCAATAGAATTTTTGGATAAAAATGAAGCTAGAAGTGTTATCATGATGTCATCAAAGAAAAACAAGAAAAAAAGTGCAAAAAAAGTGTTAAAAAGGCAAAGACAAGAAAAACAATATCACCAATTGAGCCCGCCGAAATAAGCGTGGGATTATCGCACAAAAATACCGGAAAAACCGGTTGTGAACGTAAACACAGTCTTCAGTTCATGCGATACGAACGATGTAAGTAATACAGCGAAATAGTAAATTTAGCCAATACACCGACAGCTTTCAGCTTTGACAAAACGTGTTCACACGAGTCTATTTGGAACATGAACTTTAATACAGGAACACCACTTTTTAACAACCAGTTAAGGGTCTGTTATCCACCGTTTCACCAATAAGGAGGCCTCAGTCAACCATGTCAACCATTTCAGAACACCATGAACCCCCCTCCTTGGGCCGCAGGATTTATAGAAGACATAAAACAATCAAACAACAGGTATCAAAAATAGACCATATTGAAGAATATGTCAATAAAAGCCACAAGTAAGATCTATGGAAACCAGGCAAAACTTTATAAATGAACAGTTCGAAAAAAAAAACTTAAACTTAAAAAATCAAAGGAGTAGATGAAAATGTTCAACGAAAAATCCAATAAAATTGAAAACACCATCCAACATTATCAAACGAAATTAACTCAAATCGAAGACTCCGCCGAGAATTTGGAATTTCATAATTTAAGAGAAAATCTTCTATTTTATGGGATAAAATAATCATCATCATATCATTATTCAGTCATTCGAACTTTATTCAGTTATATATGGGCCGTGCTCTGTGAAAAAGGGTGTTTAATGCACAGGCTAATCGGGGACGACGCTTTCTACCTAAACTGGATTTTTGACGATGCTGGAACAGCATCGTCCAAGGTATCATAACCATCCAAAAAAAATTCACAATGGCGACCTATGTAAAAGACCGAGCCAGTCCGATTGAGATAATTCGATTTTTCAGTTACTTCCCTTTTGCATTCGCCACTGCGTAGGAGATTGCTCGTCATTGATAACATTCTCCTAGCAGAGTTATCGTTCGTGTTTCAACATTCAACAATGGCCGCCACCATGAGAGTCTCGATTCAAAACTTTCTTACTGCATAAATTGGCTTGTTTCGCTATTTAGAAGCTGTCATTTAGGATATATGAATGATTTATTCACTAAATCTCCGCTTATGACAACAATAGTTGGAATTCGAAGGATATATACTCGATGTGAATGAAGGACTTTCTGGATCGTAACAGCTTGACACGGCAAAACTGGCATACTGGTATTTTTAGTTATCAATATTAGTCACATTGTGCTTTATAAATTGTATTCGAGCATTTTGCGACTTATTGAATGACTATGATACCCGATATCAACATTTCATCGGGGATTTGCAGATCACCAAGCTGTCCTGAAATTCAACATTGATTTCAAACTCTTTACTGGTTTGTATACTCTTTCTTAGTGTTAGTACTTTTTATCATTTTAAAGTTAAATGAACTGTGTCACAGTAAAAGAGACATTAAGGCAATTGTGGCCAGTTTGAATCTAGATCAGCCTGCAGTCGCTTGAAAGCTGTTTGCTTAAAAGCGTTTTTCTGACAATAACAAATAATTTAATTGGATACTGATTGGACTGCGCTTTTCCTGTGACCTGGCTCAAATAATAGAATTGTCATTAATCAAATTATTTATTTCGAACATTAATCAATTGTTTTTCGTGTCCCTCGGGATCAATGACTCCAGCACTTTCCTGTTGAGAATCGAATACTGCTAAAGGCGATGCTAGGGGGCGTGAGAGATGTTGCACCTTCCAGTATCGCTCGATTGTTCATTGTCGGCTTGGGTACTACGTACATGTACCCCGGGTACTCTTAAGTATACTTACATGTATCCCGGGTACGGTAAATATACTAATATGTACCCGGGAAATTTAACCCTAAATCAGTCGTTGTCGATTATTTTTTTGTAATAATTATATATACACATCAGGGCTTAACACTAACTTTTTTTCAAGTAGCCCGTTCGGGCTAGTTAATGCAGAAGCCTACTAGCCCTGACCAATCTTTCATGTGCCCTGACCCAAGTATTATAAAAACCTTTATGTTTATCATTCAACTTGTATTTTCTTGTGCTTGGAGATGCGCAATTATGATTAAAGCATTCTTAGTAGCTTGCCTTACTAATGCTATTGAATTCAATATTCATCTATTTAAGACATCTATTTGTAATCTTCACACCATTTCTGGAGAAATTTTCTTGTTTTTTTATTTCCTCATACTTTCGCTTACTTTCCTCCTTCCCTTTTCTTTTCGTATCCGAGGAACCCCCATCCCCACCCGTAAAGCCAAACTTAAACAACGACATGAACGTTAAAACCTTTTTTACATAGATTGCCGGGTTACCGTCTTACAAGAAATGGTAAGTGAATCTTAGCAAAATAACGTGTTACGGTAGTTGTTACAATTGTACAGGGTTAACTCTCTACTAAAAGCTGGGATCGACCATTCATATTAGTTTTGCTAATTTAATTGCGTAAAAAATATTGTCAAAACACTTCTAATCTAAATAAAGTCTCTATCTTCCTCTAAATGGATTTATTAATCGTCTAAAGGATGGAATAGCTTTTCCATAATGACAACAAATTAAAATTATTTAAAATGGATAAATAACTATTAATTTTATAGTTACTTTGTGTTAATGTCGAGTTTTATACCTTCATAATTCCGGACGATCCTGGGCGATCCCGGCTTTTAGTTTCAAAGGTATTTTCATTGAGAAAACACGTCACTTCGAGGAATTCAATCAAAAACCGTGTCTAGTGGCATTCCGTTTAAAAATAGGTACTGACGTGTTTTACCAGGAAAACCGCCGCGGATTTTCTGAATTGTCGGCCTCTTTTTGATTGCAATCAGGGGGTTCCGAATCTATTTCGAGATACGATCCGTTTGTTGTATCCGAACTCACTCTGGGATTTAATTGTCATCTGATCGTACTGTATTAAGATTTTTGCATCTTTGAAAAGCTTATTTAAAACGCAGTTTATTGATATAGAACATGTAATCCCGCCCAAAATACACACGACCGGTCGGGCATGTCCTGTTGTCATTTTTGACCGTTCTACTTTCACTTTCATTTTGTGATATCAAACTATTAACAATTATGTGGCTGAGAAAAATATCACCATTGCTTTTATGCGCCCGGTAGGGTGGCCTATATCAGTTGAACTGTCAGTCAGTCAGTCAGTGTGTCAGTCTGTCCGTCCGTCCGAAAACTTTAATGGCCATAACTTTTTTAATATTGAACATAGCAACTTGATATTTGGCATACATGTGCATCTCATGGAGCTGCACATTTTCAGTTGTGAAAGGTAAGGGCGAAGGTCATCTTTCAAGGTCAAATGTCTAATATAAAGCGTCTGTCTGTCTGTCTGTCCAAAAACTTTAACATTGGCCATAACTTTTTCAATATTGGCGTGCATGCGTATCTCATAGAGCTGCACATATTGATTGGTGAAAGGTCAAGGTCATCCTTCAAGGTCAAGGTCAAAGGTCAAATTTTGCAATATTGAAGATAGCAACTCCATTTTCGGCATGCATGTGTATGTCATGGAGCTGCACATTTTGAGTGGTGAAAGGTCAATGTCATCCGTCAAGGTCAAAGGTAAAATATATGGCTTCAAAGCTGCGCAGCAGGGGGCATTGTGTTTCACAAACACAGCTCTTGTTTAATATATTTTCTGCACATTTCTTCAAAAAACTTACATCAATACACGATTTTCTTCGTTAATTCAATCATTCCTGACAGACTTGTGTACATATTTCGCTTACATTTTGACCAGCGTAGGTAGGACCGCATTACCGCTTCCGAAATGTGTATTCATACTATTGCCTTCGAGACACTTATCTGATGTGTGACGGAAAGGGCCGAAAATGTGCGAGTGTGGGTCAAGTTCCCTACAGGTACTACTTTCCCGTTCCCCCAATTTTTTCCGTACCTAAAATTTTTCGTACCCAATTTTTTTTCGTACCCATTTTTTTTTACATCCCCAATTTTTTGTTCGTACCCAAATTTTTTTCGGTCCCAACTTTTTTGTTCCCAAATATTTTTTCGTACCCAAATTTGTTTTCATACCCAAATTTTTTTCGCAAAATTTTTGTACCAAATTTTTTTTTCGTACCAAGCATAAACAATTGTGGTGATTGTGGTGATGAAGATAAACTTAACTTGATGCTTTTATATCCATCCTCTCAAAAGCATCGTCACACCAGTACTGTCAGTACTTTGATTGTTTAAAAGGCGGACTACACAGGCTAATCTGGGACGACTCTTTACGCACATGCATTACACCCCTTTTTCACAGAGCGCGGCTCCTTTTTATTCATTTTCCTGTTCTGACATTAACGTGTAACTCCTCTACTCCACCCGTCACCAATATTTTTATGAACGTTCCATCTACTGCAATGTTTAATTCGTCAATTAATTTATTTGTTCTATAGTTTCGTTGGGTAAATACTATCTCATCGTGTGAATTTATTCCTATTACAACTTTTTATCCTAAAATACTTAATGTACTTAAGTGCACGTCTATATTTAGTAACAGCACCTGGTGTGTTGCAACACGCACGCTTTTCATGCATGGAGCTTGACAGACGACAGCAACAATTTCGAACTCTTATAAACACACGTTTTTTTATTCATACGAAGGAACTTTAATAAGCAAATATTAACAAATGGCTATAAAAAAGCGAAATATACATGTACTTTAAAGGTTGTTCTTTTCACAACTAACTCACCAAAAGGATTCAATTCTGCTATAAATCACGTAAGGTTTCGTGGTCTCATTATGTATCTGTTGACCTACTGCGAGACGAGCAGGTTGGACCATAGGTTCGCTAGCCGCATATGACATAAAACCCATTTTCGCATGACACGGGTCTATAAAAATATCTGTGTTTCTTATAAATGGAACATCTTAGCACAATACTTTTCGATAGAAAATATTGAAGTCAGCCTGTGTTATTTATAGCAAACTGACGAATTTCGGTAGCATTTCAGTCTTTCAACAACGATTTCCATACCGACTGAAAGTACGGCAAACATTTGTGGTTAGATAATGAAACTATTTCCGTCTTATCATGACACTATATGATTTATGTAGTTTTTGTTTCCTTATATTGAAAGCAATACTGTGTTATCAAATTGTATCGATAGTCCAGTGTGTCTTCCCCGGACGATTTAGTACCGAGTCAAAATGCGAAGTATTATTTGAACATATATCACACAAACAATAATATCGAAAATGACCAACCCAGTTGTTTTTTTTTTTGGTTTTCTGATGAGTTTTAGCGATAATTGATAAATTATTTCCGATTGTTTCCGAAATTTACCAATGAACTGCGTTTTACTTACCATTATGAAACGATAATGATATGGAATTTATACGAATGTTAAAATAAAACGTTTTTCTTTTATTTATTTTTTTCCGTTTTTCTCCCGGTGATCTAATAAAAAAATCGGTTGTCATTGAGGTTGGTAACTAAAAGCCTTATCTGCGCACCTGTATGTTTTACTTTCAAAGTTCATTTAGAAGTCCTGCTGCAGATATCCAAGCCATATCAGATCCCCCTTCACGCTTTACTACCAGAAATCAGTCAAGCGCTATCAAAGAGGTTACGCAAAAAACGCATGATAGTGTATTGCAATCTCGATATCCCATGGTTGCTCAGCAGTAGTTTTATTTTCCGTTACCTTTTAATAGCCTCAGATTTGGAATGAACTATGCTGCGCAAAAATACCACTTGACTGACGTAGCACGTAGTGGACTATTTTAATCATTCATAAACTTACTCTTTCGCGACATGTATAGCTAAACAATAGTTTTATTAACTTTTTATATATACGATCCTTTCAAAATTATTTCATTTAACACGATATTCATAGTTTGTGTCAATTTGTAAATGATTGCAGTTCAAGAACTGAAACAGCGCCGCGGATAATTTCTCGGCGCAGATGCGGCAGTTACCAGGATTAGGGTCATTAGCAAAACTGGCTTACAAAACTTGCTCTTAACCTTAGTTGTTCGCAACCGAACAACTAAAAATAAGAAGCATGTTTAGAATTAACGAGTTAATGCAAGGATGTAGAAAATATATTGTTATAAAACACCACGCCATGCTTTCTTATTCCAACGATTACATGATGGCCCAAACAGCGAAAATACGTACTCGAAGCGACGAAGTTCAAACATTTTGTGCCACGTTTTAAATAAAGGTTATCTAATAAGGAGCGGTTCGATTTTATTAAGATTATAGAAATTGTGAACGTTCATAGGAACCATTCGGGGGTTCGCGGAAAGTGATTTTTAAAATTGTCTGAAATGGTGAAAATCACGATATTATAACCTTACCTTTTATATTGGACACGGCATTAAAATACATGACTTTTGTACATTTCCAAACCTACTTAGGCTCAATATTAACATTTGCCCCTGCGAATTTAGAGGGCAGGTCCTTATTTAATGGACACGGTAAACAAAGTACTTGTAAATACACTCTTAAAACACACATTCGTTCAATGAAGGATTATTCAACCCATATGACATTCAACATACAAAAGCGATTAAAGCTAAGGTCACCGTCTTTGAACGGTCTTGGAACGACCAATCCAAATCATTCGAGGTTGACACCAGCGGCATGCCTGATCTTAACATTAATACTTAACATTGTAAGAGCCCAACACAAACGCACATGAAAATGGATGAATATTACGGTCAGTACATTGTAACGTTCTTTGTAGAACCACAATTCGGGCCTTTCTCCAGTGGAACGGCAAACAAAATCACACACTTGATCGAACAAAATCACAACAAGACACTTTAGTATAAATAAGCGTTAAGCTC
Source organism: Dreissena polymorpha (assembly GCF_020536995.1). Taxonomy (NCBI): domain Eukaryota; kingdom Metazoa; phylum Mollusca; class Bivalvia; order Myida; family Dreissenidae; genus Dreissena; species Dreissena polymorpha. The sequence goes on from NC_068363.1 coordinate 19,183,148, forward strand.
ATGGTAACGCCATTCGACATAATGAGCAATACGGGCGAATATAGATTCGATTATATTGCAGTATAATTACTCAATTGTGGAATATTTACCAGAGAAAGCGAGTTACAATTTTCTGATGCACGATGTATCAGCTTAATCCCGTCTTTTTGCTAGAGTTCAGAACTGCGAACGTATCTGCGATCTACCATGTCTAACGAGAGCGCCGATGGCGTTGAAAGACTATTTGCAGATTAGAGGGAAAGAATTCCTTCTTAGAATGTTTCTCAACCATTGTAAGTGAAATTTTCTAAGACCATTTTTAGACAAGAAAATCATATTTCTTCTTTTGACAATCAGCCAAAATTGATAAGATGGCGAAGTCACGTGACTAGCAGAATTCCAGATCGAGGCTGAACGTGTATCCATTTCTAATAGTTCCACGCTACGCTGCATCTGATTTCAACCATTCACTCTTTTGAACATTCTGCGACGTAATGATTTTGTCAACAAAAGATGAGATTTTCAGAATTAGCACTTATATATATTTCCACGAATATTGGTTAATTCATGAAATAATTGTTCTTGATTGGAGTACTTGTTTCATTCAATTATTTACACACATTTTACGCTCTTCGCTTGAGCCTTTTTATCGCGTTGTTTTACCAAAGATCAATCAATAATCTTGATTATTGATAGATCTGTGGTTTTATTGCGCCTGTGATCAACACAAACCCATTATCTCGCTGTGATCAGATAAATAACAACAAGTTTTCATAAGCCACGGGCAGCAGATGTCTGGTCGTAAAACATAATTTATGAAACCTACATGCATACATGTCTTCATCTGGTAGTAGAATTGTGTACTCATTTCTGGGACTAATTTAGCGCCAGATACACATAATGAAAGTAAGTTGTCAGAAACTAAATACGTTATAAATATAAGCCACTTTGATCATAATTATAAAGTGAATGACGGACATTCATTCCTACGCTAAGTTTGACACAGGTGGACTTTCGTTTTGACGATCCGGTTATTGGTTCTTACATTATTGTATCGTGGTCATTATTATCACATTTTATCTAAATGAATCCATAATTTTTAATACGTCATTATTAAATTGTGTGCTTCATTTCGTATTTGCATCATATTTTTATTCAGGTTTCATAATGTTTGGTAAGCATGAGAATGATGACATTAAAAGTAAATCGAATACGGAGATCTGTTATTAGCGAAACCTTGAGGAAACCCCAATTTCAATAGGGGCCATCTACTGTCCAAGTCGCATGCGCATGTGAAGTATCAAGCCAATGGGTCAATGCGTTGATGAGTTAATGATCGGAAACAATTTTCACACTTATTTTGACCGTGACCTTGACCTTTGACCTAGTGACCCCAATTTTGATAGGGGTCATCTACTGTCCAAGGCGAACGCGAATGGGAAGTATCAAGCAAATGGGTTAATTCGTTGATGAGTTATTGATCGGACACAATTTTCACACTTATTGTGACATTGGCCTTGACCTTTGACATAGTGTCCCCAATTTTGATAGGGGTCATCTACTGTCCAAGGCAAATGCGCTTGGGAAGTATCAAGCCAATCTGTCGTTTCGTTGACGAGTTATTGATCAAAAACGCTTTCCCACTTATTGTGCCAGTAACCATGTCCTTTGACCTACTAACCCCAATTTCAATAGGGGTCATCTACTGTCCAAGGCACATGGGAAGTATCAAGCCAATCGGTGAATCAGTTTACGAGTTATTGATCGGAAACGATTTCACACTTAGTGTGTAATAGTGTCTTTGATCTTTGACCAAGTGACCCCAATTTCAATAGGGGTCATCTTCTGCCATGCACATGGGAAGTATCAAGCAAATCGGTGAATCAGTTGACGAGTTATTGATTGGAATCGATTTCACACTGTGTGTAACAGCGACCTTGACCTTTGACCGCAATTTCAATATGGGTCATCTTATGTCTAAGGCCAATGCACATGGGAAGTATCAAGCCATTCGGTGTATCAGTTGACGAGTTATTAATCGGAAACGAGTGTACTCTTAATGTGTAACAATGACCTTGACCTTTGACCTAGTGACCCTTATTTCAATAGGCGTATTCTACTGTCCAAGGCCAATACACATGTGAAGTATCAAGCCAATCGGGCAATTGGTTGACAGGTTATTGATCGGAAACGATTTTCACACTTAGTGTGATAGTGACCTTGACCTTTGACCTAGTGACCTCTATTTGTATAGGGGTTATTATTTGTCCAAGGCCAATGTTCATGTGAAGTATCAAGTCAATCGGTCACTTGGTTGACGTGTTATTGACCGGAAATTATTTTCACACTAAGTGTGATATTGACCTAGACCTTTGACCTAGTGACCCCAATTTCAATGGGAGTCATCTAATGTCTCACGCCAATGCACATGTGAAGTATCAAGCCAATCGGTGAATTGGTTGACGAGTTATTGATCGGAAACAATTTTCACACTTAGTGTTATAGTAAAATTGAACTTTAACCTTGTGACCTCAATTTTAATAAGTGTCATCAAATGTCCAAGGCCAATCAACATATGAAGTATCAAGCCAATCGGTCCATTCGCTGACGATTTATTAATCGAAAACGATTTTAACACTTAGTGTAATCTTGACCTATGACGTAGTATTCCAAATTTCAATAGGGGTCATCTACTTTACGAGGCTAATGCACATGTGACGTATCAAGTATATCGATCAATTCGTTGACTAGTTATTGATCGGAAACGATTTACACACTTATTGTGAAAGTGACCTTGACCTTTAACCAAGTGACCCCAATTTCATTAGGGGTCATCGTATGTCCAAGGCCAATGCACATGTGAAGTATCAAGCAAATCAGTCAATTCGTTGACGAGCGATTGATCGGAAACGATTTTCACACTTAGTGTGATAGTGACCTTGACCTTCGACCTTGTGACCCCAATTTCAATAGAGGTCATCTACTGTCCAAGGCCAATGCACATCATTCGTTGACGAGTTATGGATCGGTAACGAACTGGTCTACTGACATTCAGACTGGTGTACCGACAGACAGACCGACCGCTATCCAGCAAAACAATATACCCATTCTCTTTGAAGAGGGGCATAATAAAGAATCAATAACAATCGTAAACTGTGCATTCTTTTAATATTGTGTGAAAAGATTTTAAGTAATTTTGTGTTTTTGAACTATGATTTATGTGAATTTGAATTAATAAATCAAACTTTGAATGGACATCATCTTGCTGATTTTCTCAGACAAAACTGTTAATTTCATATTCAGGATATATTATTGGTATATTCATTATATTCTTTAAGTACAAAAAGCACTTTTCTAGGACTTTTTTTATTTACAGTAATTGCAATCTAGTATTTTATCATTCTGACTGCATTTATTACCTGTGTTTATGGAAGCATGGGCATCAGGTTTCATGTTTGAATATTTAAAAATATATACATTTTTTAATTAAACATGCAACTTTGACGTAAATTCTGTTTTTATGTGCAAGCGTATATTACAGTTATACATTAAAACAGCATATAATACAGCACAAAGATTATTCCCAGATTGATGTTTTAAAGTTATTCCGACTTCGCATAGTGTAGTTAATTGAAACTTGTATGGAACTATATGTGAAGATATATTTTTGAAGTAACAGCGGATACAAAATGCATTATTTCTACCACAAGTAGACCACATAAAGCCTAGTGCTCCTAAATAGAAAGTGGTATGTATATTACACTGTTTTTGATTTCTACTCTTCTGAATTGTTCGATGTTTGTTTCAAAGAGTGTTTAATGCATATGAAAATATACTAAAAACACACTAAATAAGCACATCAACATGGTTATTGTCTGGGTAAGTGTATCTGTGCAAATGAAAAATACACTTTGACACATTAAAAAATATTAATGCTGGGAAAATGCAGAAAAATACCTTTTATCTGTTAAAAGTGTGTCTTGTCTGCATTTTCGAGTGTATTAAATGCATATTAAATGCAGAAAAATACAATGCCAATACTGTTACATGTAATGTGCATTAAATGCACTATTTTGTCATAAAATACTTAAGTGATACAGAAATTGTCTTGTCATAACGTTTTTTAAACAAAAATACCTTTTTATAAAAAAATTATTTTGAAATGTGACACTTATGACATTTGCACCACCAATATGATAAATAATTTGTGCTCATATGCTTTTACATTACACTTAAATATTTGTGTGAAAAAAAAATTCAGAAAATATAGTATCTGCAACTACTGTTTTGTTTTATGAAAATTACCTAACCATTCCATTCAAAGATCAAGAGATGAATCGCACCCTGCCCATTTTTATATGACTTGGCGGTAATTATTTACCGTACTCTATATGGCCATAGGCAAATTTGCAACTTTGACAAATGTGTCTAAACTGTTATCTCAGAGTTTCCTTACTGGTATTTAATTTTATTCCTTTTAAGCATTGCTATTTGGCTATTCTTAGTTGGTTACAGTAATCAACTGATTTTTTAGTTGTGAGCGTAAGCTCACAACTAATGTAGAGGCAGTTTTGCAAGTCAGTCTTGTGTTAGCTACGCTAGGAACGATAACTGCAAGTCAGTCTGCTGTTAATTTTTTGTAAGACCTTTAAGTGTTGAAAAGTTAACATGCAACATAGTTACTGAAATCAAGTTAATTAAGTGACATTTAGTTTGATGTGCATGCAGATATATCATGTTTTATTCAGAGGACAATAGCAAAAAATGAGTTTAACATTGTTTAAGTAAATAAGTTACCAAGTTAATAGTACAGAATCATAAATTATTATACTTATTGATTACATATGCAGAAGGTTTTGCGGGCATTTTGGAAATGGTATCTACCTATAAAAAGGTCCCAGTTTGATTCCCACTGGCAATAAGTGAGAGTTCTCAAAATCATCTTTAACCTGTTCCCACTTAGAAGCAAAGTGAAAATGGCTATGTTCAAACAGCATAAAACCAGAACAGCCGACGAGTAACTCGACGTCTGTTCAGGTTTTATGCAGTTAAGTGTTTGTTGCTCATCAGTATTTAAGGGTTGGAAGTGAAGCCTTTAATTTATCTAGTAATAAAGGTCTTTAATAAAATGTAACTTTCTGGAACTACAAACGCGTCAAAATACGTTTCTAACTGGTAAAGGGTTACAGAATATGCATAAGTATAGATAGGGCCGAGGAAGCCTTGTTGACTTGGGGGCAAATAAGCCTGCAGCAAAATCGACCCAGATTTAAGGCCATGGCCCAATAAGCCAAGGGCCGCATGAACCTGCTATACTCTGAACAAATATTGGTTCTACAGAGGGAACAAGTAACATAATTTAATATGATTTACTGAAAAGTATCAATTCTGTTTGTTCTTTATATTTAGAGGACTTGCATTTTCAAAGTGATGTTTTTTCCCATTAAGCAATTAATTGTTGAACACCAGTCAGCCCACAGTGCCATAAGTAATGTTCGATTGGTCATAGTCGGCTAGGTTACTTTTTAAATGTACCCCTGGTACTCTTAAGTATATTTAAATGTACCCCGGGTACAGAAAAAATATACTGAAACGTACCCGGCAATTAGCGCTTAATAAGACGTTATCCGTTTTTTACAATTAATTATCTTTATATATATGTCAATATTCTATGAATGGCCTCTATATTATCGAAAGCATTACTCAAAAAAGCATGTTGATGCTGGTCTTGTTCAAAGAGAATTTTGTTTTGTATTCCGTAGCACGTTTTACGACATCGGACTTTGGGCGGGAATAAAACTGCCAGGCTCGAAACACTATTTACTATCATTTGTGTTACCTTAAGTAAATCTGAGCCGCATGGGTTCATGTTTGCAAACAGACTAAACTACACTCCTACCTCATCATATTGCAGAAGATCTAACAGTCATCTTGCAAAAAAATGTAACTCTGTCCTTTTTATGTGCCGCAATTTCCTTTGCTGGTTGAAGTGTGGTTTTTTACCAATTAAAATGTTCTATGTTGAGAAACGGGAATTCCAAATCGCGATGAAGGTGAATGGTTACAAAATTACAAAGCTATGAAATACATGTATAGAATTAAATTATTCCACACATACCATTATGCAACCATCCGTTTTCTTTTCCGACTTGATACATTTACTATTTTTCCATTGAATACTTAATAGACACAACAGTAAACACTCGTAGTCGTACCGAAATCGCACTTCATTCGATACACATTACAACTGTTACTCTACTCGTAACGTTTGAACGATGTAGCTATTATTAGCTTTTTCGCATAAACAAGGATTAAGTCCAATATAGAGATAAAACAATGTGGTTTAAAGTTTTAAAACACATTACAATCGAGTATTTGCATGAAACACATTGTCAAAGAAGCCGCTATTTTGCTTTTGGGCAATCACTAAAACGCATAGGTAAAACCGCAGACAATAAAGATAAAGTTGGATGTTACATTACACTTACTAGTATTCCGATTCCCATAGCGTCCAATATAAAACTGACAATTTTCAAAGCATTTTTATTGCCTTTCCGACGTATCAATTATTTCGAACCTGGTATCATTTTGAAGATGGATCTGTCCTCTTCCAATAGATGCAATAAAAAACAAACCGTATCGCAGCTTCTAAGAAAGTAAATCGCTGACGAATGCACCCACTGTAGAAAAACAGTGCATTTTTCAACAATACCTACCGGTATATTGTAAATTGTCTGCGTTTTTCGTGTGCGTTTTAGAGAAACCTTCGCGTTTGCACAATTGTTTCACGAACGAAATTTCTTTTAGTTTCTAAGAACGTTTTTTTCTCGTTAAACGGTCTTAGAAAAATTCACTAAAAATGGTGTAAGCAATATTCTTGGAAGAAAATGTTAGAAAACAGCTGTTAAGTGCAAAAATGTCAGAATTACAAAATGCTTTATTAAATATATATTTTGTCTGCCTTAAATCTGGTAAGCCTTTAAAAAAGACAACCATTTTCCCAGTGATTTTGAAATGCGGTATTACAAAAGCCTATTTGCTTCGCAAATAGTCTAATAAAAACTGTGCATAATTTCCGATTACGCAGAAAAAGACATTGCTTTCCGCAGAATACTCTTACAAACCGAAAATTTTGTTAATTGCTTTGTGTTTGAAAATGATAAAACAATTGTTATCGTTATCTTAAGACCATATCGATAATCGGATACATATTTACAAAATATGTACACCAACGTTTCAAAGATAGGTTCTTACAAGTAACATCCCCTGTTCGTCAAACTTGCGGCAGATAAACCAATCTGCATAGAAACATGGCGATGCCCTAACTATTTATTGAAAAAGAAACACTTGTAGAATCAGGGTTAGGTTTAAAATGTTAGATATCGATCATTGTCAAACGATTTTTTGAGATTTTAAGGAACTGTTTCAAACGACCCGCGATGGTAAATAACTGTGACATCTGTTATGATTGTATATGATATCCTCAATAAAAGTCATAGTTTACTGAATTAGATGTAGGGATCATTCATATTGTGCAATAGTGTGTGCACGTTCTAAGAGTGTTGCCATCAGGACCTGTTCTTTCTTCTTATTTGTTGTTTAAATGCACCAAAAATAACAACTCACTGTTATTTTCACGAATCAATACATTGTTAAAGTTTTTTGTTCAAAGATCGAGTGATCAATACAGAATATTTGAACGTTACATATAAATCATGAATGTTTACATTTAAGAAAGATTCCAGCATACATGTAGTTAAATAAAAAAAACACTAAATATTGGATTAAGAAACAATTATCATGAAACAATGTATGCGTTTGTTTTCAGGAAACTAACTTAAACACACATTAGTAAACAACAGCTACTATTTTGTCAATGTTGAAAATCATTCGAGTCCTTACTAAATAGTGGGTCAATGTAATACAAACCACAAAACTGACATAAATATTGAAATATTGTATTTTAGGTGCCATGTCTGGCTATATGTCTCCTCGAATGAAATACTCATACTGTACGGTAATCGAAATAATTTTTCTTTAGTGTATGTGGTGTTTTACACGTTATTAAAATCCAAATCGTCTGCAGTTAATATTTGATATTGATGTTTAATGTGGATGCAATTGCACATGCATCTGGGTCTTACTTTAAAAGACGACGGGTCATGGCATGAAAGAAAACACATTACATCTTCCGTAGCTAAGCATTATGGCACTATGAGGTTGTTCAAATTCAAAAGTATATTTCTTGTGTCATATATGTCTAAGAGACACAACTGAATACGTATCCATTGCTAGGGACACTGCGCTAGCTGAGGAAAAAGAAATATTGAAAAGGAACAACTAGACGCAACTAGAATATTAACAGGTACTAGTATAACGCGTGCGGTTATCACAAGTAAACGTATTCATGAAATCAGGAGGGTTTCACGATAAGATCTTATGCAACGACGAGAACTTCTCTTGTAAACAAAATACATTTACTTTCGATTTATCTTTATGCATTTTACTCTTTACTGCTTTGAATTTTCCCATCTTCGTTGAGAAACAGTGCTACCTATGTAACAAGAAGGCAAAAACAAGCACTTTACTGAAACTCTGTTATTCTGTCTTCTATTTAATTGAGCCATGTAATTTTTCTTTACAATATTTCTTACATGAAAAATACTTGTGTTGCAAAACCAAACCAGCTGGAAGAGGTTTATTGACTTTGTTTATATTTTTGTGAAGCCAGTTACTGAATCGAAAGATGTTTTTTCATGAGTGATTGAAATGCTTAACAACATCTGCAAAAATATTGAACATTATGACAGGCAGATGTGTGCAGAGTGGAGTCATCTGGAAAAATATTCATTTTTATATATGCTCAATGCATAAGTATGAAATCATAATTGTTTGCAAACAGAATGAATATCACGAACGCTTAAGACAGATTTGTGTAAAGTTGAGTCATTTGGAAAAGATTGAATATTTTAAATGCTAACGGCAGCTGTGTGTAAAGTCGAATCTTTTGCAAAATATTGAATACTATAAATGCTAAATGCAGATGTGTTTAAAGTAATGTCACGTCGAAAGATGTTTCATTTTAACTTGATGTATTTACAAACTGGTACTTTTATTATTTAATCTACATTGCAACACGCCGGTTAAATGGGAGGGTTGATTTCTTATGTTGATAAACTTACGATCGAACCCTGTTATATTTTCATTTGTTTGTGCTGTGTATTGGAATTGTTTGTATTGATATGTAAATAATAAAATGAGCTAAAAGTACAATATTTATTTAACTAAACATAAAAAATATGCACCTTGCTCCAAACTGCAGATGTCATGCATGTCTGCAGCGTGATTTATCTGCTGCAAGCTTTATATATGGCAATTTGGAAAACAATCGTGCTTTTTGATTGAACGGTTTGCATGAAATGGAAACTTATAGATTCCTAGTTTGTTATACATCATAAATTGAATGAAAATGCAACAACAATAAAAAGAAGAAGAAGAAGAATGAGAAGAAGAAGAAGAAGAAGAAGAAGAAGAAAAATAAGGAGAAAAAGAAGAAGTAAATAACAATAATAATAGTATAGTTCAATCCCAATCATAAAACAGACCAATAAGTAAATTTAAATAATTCTAAATTTAAATTCTCGCATTCTTGTTGTTCATTGAATATAAAACGGATGAACACTATGAAACATCACAAAATATTGACCTCTTTTTTAAACACATTTGCTAACAGTATAACATGCGTTATTACCATTTCTATAGTCATGCACTTAGTAATGCAAAATGTTTCCCTGTGATATACTTCGGTCACTGGACAAAATACATATAGTGGTCATGCGAAGTGTAATAATACCTAATTTCGCATGAAAGATGTATGGGAATTTTACTTGTATTGGCTAATCAACAAACGAATGATAACACAAATTTCTTACATTCATCAGTGCCTCCCTTCGTGTCATTGCTCGTGTCTTTGCAAGAAGTGTTTAAAGCTGGTCTCCATGGTGGCGTTACCCCAACTATTTATTGAAAAAAAACACTGGTAGAATCAGGGTTAGTTTTAAAATGTAAGATATAGACCATTGTCAAAAGATATTTTGAAACAATAAGGCACCTTTTCAAACGACTCGCGATAGTAAATAGCTGGGACATTTTTTATGATTTTTTTTTACTTTGTGAATCCAGTTACTGTACCGATATTTGCAGTAAGTTACTGAACCGAAAGTTGGTTTTTTATGAGTGAATGCAATGCTTAACGACATTTGCAAAAAAAATGAACATTATGACTGCCCTATGCAGATGTGTGCAAAGTGGAGTCATTTGGAAACAGATTCAACATTATAAATGCTAAAGGCATAGATGTGAAAATCAGAATCGTCTGCAAATAGAATATTACGAACGCTTAAGACAGATTTGTGTAAGATTGAGTCATTTTGCTTAAGATTTAATATTTTGAATACTAAAGGCAGAGGTGAATGTGAATCTGAATACCCCCTCCCCCGTCATGTCCGAATAAGCATACCCGCTTAGTCCATCTTCTACTGATGCCTACTGCTTCAGTTAATCTTCCGAATCGCAGTTCGGAAAAAAACACGACATGATTTCTTGTTCCAACGATTACATGGTGGCCCAAACAGCGCGAATACGTTCTCGAAGCGATGAAGTTTTATGCCACATTTTAAATAAAGGTTATCTAATTAGGAGCGGCTCGATTTTAAGAATGGTTATGAAATTTCAATACACGATGAGGCTAAAAAGGCAGAGAAATTTTTTTTTATACCGCATAATGTGAGCTCAGCAAAAACTACGCTTATGTCATAATTAATTCTACTTTTTAGGGTTCATTTTTACAAACAAAAAGCCAAACCGTCAATGTGTTTACCACAATCAACACCCTTCTTGGTTGTTGAGGAGACCTTATCTTCGTAAACAAACTGGGCACGTTGAGTGAGGATAATATTGGCAATAAATTATATCTATTACCCAAAGAGCATGTGTACTATTTATGTATACACATAGGCAATATCTTTAGTTGTTCTTGTTAGATGTGCTTCATATATACATAACTTTAATCAATATTGACAGCAAGACTTGTAGAGTGTGTACAAGGTACATGGTACATGTTGATGTACGTCGCATTAGTAATACCAATGGACAAAAGGCGAGCACACAAAATTTACATTGACCGCGTTTTAATCAGACGGTTAACAACAAATTAGTTTCGATTTGCTAAGGTTTGGTAATTTGGAATTGGTGATATACTATGCTGAAGGTAGTAAATAGATTTAATGTGTTTGGTACTTCAAATGATTTTAATTTGATTTGGAAAAATGTTTTGGTCCAATCATGAACTTCAAGCATGATGATTGTGATAAAAGCAACAAATAAATCAACATTAGTCACTGGTTTGAAAAAAGAACACAATCATTCTATATGTAATGAAAGTAAAAGTCTAAATCTGACTCCTGACACTTTGAAGATCCAGCGGATGTCATCGTTATACACATTTACCCTTAGGAGTATACTAGTGTCAGAAAGCGGTTCGGAAGATGAACGGAAGCAGTAAGCATCAGTAAAAAAATAGGCCGAGCGGGTATGCGTATTTGGACATTACGGGATGGAGGGGATATTCACATTATAGCAATTGTGCTTAGAACGCTTTAAGTTCATAGGAACCATTCGGGGGTTCGGATCGACGACCGTTGACATAAATATTGGTTATGGAGACCGCGCATCACAGAAAGTGATTTTAAAAATTGTCTAAAATGGAGAAATCCACGATAGTATAAGATAACCTTTTATATCGGACACGGCATTAAAATACATTTTTTGGTACATTTTCCTACCTACTTACACACAAAATTAACATTTATCCATTTGCGAATTCAGAGAGGCAGGTACTAATTTAATACACCGTACATAAAATACTTGTAAAATATGCACCTTGCTCCAAACTGCAGATGTCATGCATGTCTGCAGCGTGATTTATCTGCTGCAAGCTTTATATATGGCAAATTGGAAAAAAATCGTGCTTTTTGATTGAACGGTTTTCATGAAATGGAAACTTATAGATTCCTAGTTTGTTGTACATCATAAATTGAATGAAAATGCAACAACAATAAAAAGAAGAAGAAGAAGAATGAGCAGAAGAAGAAGAAGAAAAATAAGGATAAGAAGTAGAAGTAAATATCAATAATAATAGTATAGTTCAATCCCAATCATAAAACAGACCAATAAGTAAATTTAAATAATCCTAAAAGTAAATTCTCGCATTCTTGTTGTTTATGGAATATAAAACGGATGAACACTATGAAACATCACAAAATATTGACCTCTTTTTTAAACACATTTGCTAACAGTATAACATGCGTTATTACCATTTCTATAGTCATGCACTTAGTAATGCAAAATGTTTCCCTGTGATATACTTCGGTCACTGGACAAAATACATGTAGTGGTCATGCGAAGTGTAATAATACCTAATTTAGCATGATAGATGTATGGGAATTTTATTTGCATTGGCTAATCAACAAACGAATGATAACACAAATTTCTTACATTCATCAGTGTCTCCCTTCGTGTCATTGCTCGTGTCTTTGCAAGTAGTGTTTAAAGCTGGTCTCCATGGTGGCGATACCCCAACTATGTATGAAAAATAAACACTGGTAGAATCAGGGTTAGTTTTAAAATGTAAGATATAGATCATTGTCAAAAGATATTTTGAAACAATAAGGCACCTTTTCAAACGACTCGCGATAGTAAATAGCTGGGACATTTTTTATGATTTTTTTTTACTTTGTGAATCCAGTTACTGTACCGATATTTGCTGTAAGTAACTGAACCGAAAGTTGGTTTTTTATGAGTGAATGCAATGCTTAACGACATTTGCAAAAATATTGAACATAATGACTGCGCTATGCAGATGTGTGCAAAGTGGAGTCATTTGGAAAAAGATTCAACATTATAAATGCTAAAGGCATAGATGTGAAAATCAGAATCGTCTGCAAATAGAATATTACGAACGCTTAAGACAGATTTGTGTAAGATTGAGTCATTTTGCTTAAGATTTAATATTTTGAATACTAAAGGCAGAGGTGAATGTGAATCTGAATACCCCCTCCCCCGTCATGTCCGAATAAGCATACCCGCTTAGTCCATCTTCTACTGATGCCTACTGCTTCAGTTAATCTTCCGAATCGCAGTTCGGAAAAAAACACGACATGATTTCTTGTTCCAACGATTACATGGTGGCCCAAACAGCGCGAATACGTTCTCGAAGCGATGAAGTTTTATGCCACATTTTAAATAAAGGTTATCTAATTAGGAGCGGCTCGATTTTAAGAATGGTTATGAAATTTCAATACACGATGAGGCTAAAAAGGCAGAGAATTTTTTTTTTATACCGCATAATGTGAGCTCAGCAAAAACTACGCTTATGTCATAATTAATTCTACTTTTTAGGTTTCATTTTTACAAACAAAAAGCCAAACCGTCAATGTGTTTACCACAATCAACACCCTTCTTGGTTGTTGAGGAGACCTTATCTTCGTAAACAAACTGGGCACGTTGAGTGAGGATAATATTGGCAATAAATTATATCTATTACCCAAAGAGCATGTGTACTATTTATGTATACACATAGGCAATATCTTTAGTTGTTCTTGTTAGATGTGCTTCATATATACATAACTTTAATCAATATTGACAGCAAGACTTGTAGAGTGTGTACAAGGTACATGGTACATGTTGATGTACGTCGCATTAGTAATACCAATGGACAAAAGGCGAGCACACAAAATTTACATTGACCGCGTTTTAATCAGACGGTTAACAACAAATTAGTTTCGATTTGCTAAGGTTTGGTAATTTGGAATTGGTGATATACTATGCTGAAGGTAGTAAATAGATCTAATGTGTTTGGTACTTCAAATGATTTTAATTTGATTTGGAAAAATGTTTTGGTCCAAACATGAACTTCAAGCATGATGAGTGTGATAAAAGCAACAAATAAATCAACATTAGTCACTGGTTTGAAAAAAGAACACAATCATTCTATATGTAATGAAAGTAAAAGTCTAAATCTGACTCCTGACACTTCGAAGATCCAGCGGATGTCATCGTTATACACATTTACCCTTAGGAGTATACTACTGTCAGAAAGCGGTTCGGAAGATGAACGGAAGCAGTAAGCATCAGTAAAAGATAGACCGAGCGGGTATGCTTTTTTGGACATTACGGTATGGAGGGGATATTCACATTATAGCAATTGTGCTAAGAACGCTTTAAGTTCATAGGAACCATTCGGGGGTTCGGATCGACGACCGTTGACATAAATATTGGCCAGGGAGACCGCGCATCGCAGAAAGTGATTTTAAAAATTGTCTGAAATGGAGAAATCCACGATAGTATAACCTAACCTTTTATATCGGACACGGCATTAAAATACATTTTTTGGTACATTTTCCAACCTACTTACACACAAAATTAACATTTATCCATTTGCGAATTCAGAGAGGCAGGTCCTAATTTAATACACCGTACATAAAATACTTGTAAAATATGCACCTTGCTCCAAACTGCAGATGTCATGCATGTCTTCAGCGTGATATATCTGTTGCAAGCTTTATATATGGCAATTTGGAAAACAATCGTGCTTTTTTGATTGAACGGTTTGCATGAAATGGAAACTTATAGATTCCTAGTTTGTTGTACATTATAAATTGAATGAAAATGCAACAACAATAAAAAGAAGAAGAAGAAGAATGAGCAGAAGAAGAAGAAGAGAAATAAGGATAAGAAGAAGAAGTAAATATCAATAATAATAGCATAGTTCAATCCCAATCATAAAACAGACCAATAAGTAAATTTAAATAATCCTTAATGTAAATTCTCGCATTCTTGTTGTTTATGGAATATAAAACGGATGAACACTATGAAACATCACAAAATTTTGACCTCTTTTTTAAACACATTTGCTAACAGTATAACATGCGTTATTACCATTTCTATAGGCATGGACTTAGTAATGCAAAATGTTTCCCTGTGATATACTTCGGTCACTGGACAAAATACATATAGTGGTCATGCGAAGTGTAATAATACCTAATTTAGCATGATAGATGTATGGGAATTTTACTTGCATTGGCTAATCAACAAACGAATGATAACACAAATTTCTTACATTCATCAGTGTCTCCCTTCGTGTCATTACTCGTGTCTTTGCAAGAAGTGTTTAAAGCTGGTCTCCATGGTGGCGTTACCCCAACTATTTATTGAAAAATAAACACTGGTAGAATCAGGATTAGATTTAAAATGTAAGATATAGATTATTGTCAAAAGATATTTTGAAACAATAAGGCACCTTTTCAAACGACTCGCGATAGTAAATAGCTGGGACATTTTTTATGAGTTTTTTTTACTTTGTGAATCCAGTTACTGTACCGATATTTGCAGTAAGTTACTGAACCGAAAGTTGGTTTTTTATGAGTGAATGCAATGCTTAACGACATTTGCAAAAAAAATGAACATTATGACTGCCCTATGCAGATGTGTGCAAAGTGGAGTCATTTGGAAAAAGATTCAACATTATAAATGCTAAAGGCATAGATGTGAAAATCAGAATCGTCTGCAAATAGAATATTACGAACGCTTAAGACAGATTTGTGTAAGATTGAGTCATTTTGCTTAAGATTTAATATTTTGAATACTAAAGGCAGAGGTGAATGTGAATCTGAATACCCCCTCCCCCGTCATGTCCGAATAAGCATACCCGCTTAGTCCATCTTCTACTGATGCCTACTGCTTCAGTTAATCTTCCGAATCGCAGTTCGGAAAAAAACACGACATGATTTCTTGTTCCAACGATTACATGGTGGCCCAAACAGCGCGAATACGTTCTCGAAGCGATGAAGTTCAAACGTTTTGTGCCACATTTTAAATAAAGGTTATCTAATTAGGAGCGGCTCGATTTTAAGAATGGTTATGAAATTTCAATACACTTTTCGCTAAAAAGGCAGAGAAAATGTTTTTTTTTATACCGCATACTGTGAGCTCAGCAAAAACTACGCTTATGTCATAATTAATTCTACTTTTTAGGGTTCATTTTTACAAACAAAAAGCCAAACCGTCAATGTGTTTACCACAATCAACACCCTTCTTGGTTGTTTAGGAGACCTTATCTTCATAAACAAACTGGGCACGTTGAGTGAGGATAATATTGGCAATAAATTATATTTATTACCCAAAGAGCATGTGTACTATTTACGTATACACATAGGCAATATCTTCAGTTGTTCTTGTGAGATGTGCTTCATATATACATAACTTTAATCAATATTGACAGCAAGACTTGTAGAGTGTGTACAAGGTACATGGTACATGTTGATGTACGTCGCATTAGTAATACCAATGGACAAAAGGCGAGCACACAAAATTTACATTGACCGCGTTTTAATCAGACGATTAAAAACAAATTAGTTTCGATTTGCTAAGGTTTGGTAATTTGGAATTGGTGATATACTATGCTGAAGGTAGTAAATAGATTTAATGTGTTTGGTACTTCAAATGAACTTAATTTGATTTGGAAAAATGTTTTGGTCCAAACATGAACTTCAAGCATGATGATCGTGATAAAAGCAACAAATAAATCAACATTAGTCACTGGTTTGAAAAAAGAACACAATAATTCTATATGTAATGCAAGTAAAAGTCTAAATCTGACTCCTGTCACTTCGAAGATCCAGCGGATGTCATCGTTATACACATTTACCCTTAGGAGTATACTACTGTCAGAAAGCGGTTCGGAAGATGAACGGAAGCAGTAAGCATCAGTAGAAGATGGCCGAGCGGGTATGCTCATTTGGACATTACGGTATGGAGGGGATATTCACATTATAGCCATAGTGCTAAGAACGCTTTAAGTTCATAGGAACCATTCGGGGGTTCGGATCGACGACCGTTGACATAAATATTGGCCATGGAGACTTCGCATCGCAAAAAAGTGATTTTAAAAATTGTCTGAAATGGAGATATCCACGATAGTATAACCTAACCTTTTATATCGGACACGGCATTAAAATACATGTTTTGGTACATTTTCCAACCTACTTACACACAAAATTAACATTTATCCATTTGCGAATTCAGAGAGGCAGGTCCTAATTTAACGAAGATCGTACATAAAATACTTGTAAAACTTGTCCTATAACACACACCCGAACAATAAAGAACAATATTAAAACCATATGACATTCAGCATAAAATGATAAGAGCTAAGGTCACCGTCTTTGAACTGTTTTGGAACGATCAATTCAAACCATTAGGGGTTGAAACCAGCGGCATGCCTAATCTAAAAGTATTTAACAATGTAACAGCACAAAACAGACACACATTAAAATGGATGAATATTATATTATCTTTTATAAATAGTTCCTATATTGTTAAAGTGAAATTTATTCGATCTGACCAAACAATCCATTCTCGAAGTAATGAATCTTCCCATTGTTGTGCTCCGATCCAACAAAAGACGATTCATGCCATTCCATAAGTATGCAGTTTATAACAATATAACAATATCATCAGAAATCTTCAAATTCCACAGTATTACAAACTTGAGCTTAACGCAATGCAGTTAATCAGGCTTGTTTGTTTCCTTTGAAATATGCATACAAATCAATGTGTAAGATGTTGGAACATAGCACATAATAATTTGTGTTCAATCAAAGATATAAATGTTAGACCTACCAAACTCAAAATATGCCTGTTGAATTTCGAATGTAGTCAAATATTTTACAGGTAAGGCGTATAGTCCCAAACCATCCTCCACATATTCACTTGTAACGTCGGTTGTTGTCAAACTCTCAGTGGCACTTTCTTCATAATAAGCTGAAGTAAATAAGTACCATTTCATCTCATTAATGTACTATAAAGCAAATGATTCAAAGTTAATATAGCGACGCGATTTAAAGAATATTAATGTGTAACTAGCTGACAGAAAGCATGTGTAATTTGAAGTATAAGCATGAGCTTATCTTAGGATATCTTGACTGTTAAAGGCAAATGGTGGATCTGCCCTACTAAAAAAGCTATATATTGAAGAACGAAGAAATGTTATTTGAAAACGCCTTCGTGGCTGAAGATTTTTCGAAGTGCACACAGGCATTGGTTTTGCCCATCTTACCTTACAATAGGATCTAAGAGACAACTTTAAAAAAAAGCAATTTGTATCATATCCATATAACCATTCTGTTAACTTTTTCTCAGTCAGACGTATTTGCATGCACTCGACATCGGTGATGTGTAAATCGTGTTTGCTTCGGATGTGCAAAAAGACGCAAACTTTTTCTAAACCCATTATAAAAGTTCCAACTTTAAAAGCCTTTTTATGTCTTTCCTTTAGATCACATTTTGCAAGTCGATTATCCTTTTTAAGATAAATCTGTCCTCTTTCAATAGGTACAGTTAAAAATATACATTGCTCTAATGCAACTTCCCTCGGAAAACACGGTTTCGGAAGTGAAATCTCGACAAAGCACTGTAAATTAATAAACGTACCCACAACTTTAATCTTTTAACATAGTATCCGTTGAAATGCACAACATGTTGCAGACACGCATAGGATACAGTAAATAAAAAAGCATGGGCGCGATAGCTAATTCGCTTTTAAACCAGAAGAGGAAAGGACTTTTTTAGAAATAGTCACTACTTTCGTTGATGATTTAATTTAATGTCACCTAGCAGCGCCTTATCGCCTCCATTTTGTCCAACAAACACAGATTTTTGGAGTTTTAACATGAACGTTTTCATTTAAGATTGTAGTGTTCGTGCAAGTTGCCTTTATGGAGCTTAATTAAATGTAATCAAAAAGTACTATTCGATGCGGCAAAGATCTACCAATAAACATTGTTTATTTGATATACATGTAGATCTTTGGATGTTGACATGTAACAGACGGACATTATTTACGCAG